>NC_059112.1:87953300-88193300 GCF_020740685.1 Jaculus jaculus | reverse complement strand
GGAGAGATTTTTCTTCAGTGGTGTAGCCTCTGGTAAGGTGCCCACGCTCCTGTAAGCAAGCCTAATTTCACTCATTAGGTCACACAGAGAAACAACCAATGATTTAATGTTTAAGGCACTTGCCTCTGACACCAAAGGACCCAGGTTTGATTCCCCAGTACCCAAATAAGCCAGATGCACAAGGTGGTACATGTATTTGGAGACCATTTATAGTAGCTGAAGGCCCTGGCACCCCATTCTCTCTCTCTTTCTCTCTTTGCATCTTTCTCTCTCTCTCTCTCAAATAAAATAAAATAAATCTTTAAAAAACACACTATAAACTCACAGGGGAGGCTAGTTGGGAAGAGGTAAAGTTTCCAAAACAGCGGGAGGGTAATGGAGAAAGGGGTGAATAAGACCAAACTGTATTAGGTAGATATGTGAAAATGTCATAATGAAACCCATGATTATGGATAATTCAAATATATGCTAATAAAAAAAACATTAGCAAAATAAATAAATAAATAAAAGAACCCTGACAGACAGTCACTAACCAGCAGTCATTGCATATTTCCTGACTAAACACGTAAGCCGAGAAGAAAGCCTTTTGAGCGGGAGTGAGGAATTTTGCTGTGGAAGAGTGGGCAGCCAGCACGCCAGAGATGGAACGCGACAAATGTAGCAAGCTGCCTTTCTTCCAAAGCCTTATATGGTATGCTATGGGGCTTGGATTTTTACCCCACGGCCTTGAACTTTCTAAACAGTGGGCTGTCTTGAATGTGAACATGCCCACGATGGCCGTGGCCCAGAACGCCAGCGGTGGGCGTGGGCAGTTGTTGGCCTGGGAGCCTGAGGCCCGACGGGAGCCTCGCAATTCCAGCTGTGTCAAAGCCCTGTGCGTTGGCTTACCTGACAAAGGCGGTGCTGTGTGGCAGGAAGAAAATGCCAAACTCAGGCATGGTGAAGGAGGCCCTCTTAGCCAGACTTCTTTCAACCACTTGAGTGTGGCTGTCACAATGACAGTCACTTACCCTTGTATAGCACCCCAGAGCTCACAAAGGCTTTCCCAACTATTTCATCAGAGGACTCGGAGCACTCTCGCCAGTATGCTTAAGTACCTAGCCACTTCACTGGTTAAGAAAGGAAACAACACTTACATCCTGAAATAATACCAGGCAATGTTGTAGTGAATGCCTGAGAACATCGTTAAAAAATACCATCCCGGGCCTGCTTCTCTCTCTCTAAGAAGAAATGCCAGGCTGGACCTCAAGTGTTCAGAGACGGGAGGTTAGTGGTGGTGTTTGGCCTGGTCCCAAAAGGTTCTATGGGCAATATCAAAAGACTCGCCTCTCCAGCCTCTAGTCTCTTGAGAAGGCCCATAGACACACTCGTGAAAGCCCAGACAGGTACAATAGGTACTTTCCCCAGTGGCTTCTGCAGAGAAGCAGAGGTTACATGTCGCTTCATCTAAGCAGCGAGAAAGCATCCAAGCTTGTAAGAATATTTATAGAGCTCCCAGGAATCCCCCAATGGTTCCCCTAAGCCTTTGCATACCCCAGAAAAGGTTTGTTTCTGCATAAATATCTTTACATGCCACCCTCCCCACACACACACCATACCTCCCTTGCTTGGCAGCATGCCAATTTGACCAGCCCAAGTAATATATTTCCCACAGACACAGACTTGCAGAGCAGGGAGTAGCTATGTAAGGAGCCTAGAGCCTCCATCCTCTGTACTTTCTGCTTGAAACCATTGAGGTTCGACAAGGACAGGGAGGGAGAGGAAAGAAAAAGCCGTGCTGGGGATGGGGCTGTCATAGTCCAGGTCTGTGGCAGGCGGTGTTCTTGCCACCCTGCGCCCCTCCCTGGGGTACGAAGCCTCGGAGGTAAATGTGTTGCTCAAGATTCTCCACAGAAATGGAATGCATATTGATGGGAGAAAAAATTTTATATGAATTTACTTTTATTTATTTATTTGAGAGAGAGGCAGGTAGAGAGAGAGAGTGGGCATGTCAGGGCCTCCTGCCACTGCAAACAAACTCCAGACACATGTGCCACCTTGTGCATCTGGCTTACGTGGATCCCAGGGAATTGAACCTGGGTCCTTTGGTGAACCTGAGTCCTTTGTCTTTGCAGACAAGTGCCTTGACTGCTAAGCCATCTCTCCAGCCCATGATGGGGGAAATTATTTTAAGTAGCTGTCAATACACCAATAAGGCTACCAAGTCCACAATCTGCAGGATGGCCAAAACCTGAAAAAAAGAGTCTGAGACTCGAGTCCAAAAACCATGTGCTAGCCAGAAAACCTTCTTGCTCAGAGATCAGTCTTGGTTTGCATCAGGCCTTCAGCTGATCACGTAAGGCTTTCTCTCTTGCTGGGGAGCAATGTAGCTTGACTCAAAATACACAGTTAAGGCTGGGAACGTGGCTCAGTGTTAGAGCACCTGCCTAGCACAGGTATTTCAGCCTAAGCACCAAGAGAAAACAATCCATCCATTTAAACATTTTTTTAAAATTAAAACTGCCTTCTCAAGTCTGGAGATATAACTCAGTGGTAGAGTACATGCCTACTATGCAAAAGGCCTTGTGTTTGAGCTCTAATAAGCACAAAAATAAAATTCCTTCTCCAAAACAGTCACAATCATGTTTGACCAAATATCTGAATACTGGTTGAGTCAAATTGAAAAATAAAATGATCACAGTAGATAATATAATTTTACAAACATAGCCTGAAACTGAGCCCCAGAAAAATCTGATTTAATCAAGGCCACTTTGTTGATGAAATAGGACTAGAACTTGGGACTTTTCCATCTCAGAGAGTCTTCTTTCCACTAGTTTATGTTTTATTCTCGAAGGAGAATAACATGTTTGAGTTCCTGATATCTGAATATTTTCCAGATTCCATTAAATGATATACATCAGCAACATTGAGCAGATCATCATTGTCCAGGCAAGGGAATGGAATCATAAACAATGCCCAGTCACAAGTCTATGGCAGCAAGTAAGGGCTAGATCTATGTGGTTCTTATATTTTCACTATCTGGCACTTTTAAAAAATATTTTATTTTTATTTATTTGACAGAGAAAGAGGGAGAGAGAGGGAGAGAATGGGTGTGTCAGGGCCTCCAGACACTGCAGATGAACTCCAGACGCATGCTCCCCCTTGTGCATCTGGCTTACATGGGTCCTGGGGAATTGAACCTGGGTCCCTTGGCCTTGCAGGCAAATGCCTCAACTGCTAAGCCATCCCTCCAGCCCCCATCTGGCACTTTTCCTGTCCATTTAGCAGGATGTAATTTTCCCCTCAAATCAAAAATGATGACAGAGTCTTCATACAGAAGACTATTTCTTCAGTTCAAAGCAAGCATAAAATAGCAATATCTGCTGGGCATGGTGTCACATGTCTTTAATCCCAGCACTTGGGAGGCAGAGGTAGGAGGAGCTGTGAGTTCAAGGCCACCCTGAGACTATATAATGAATTCCAGGTCAGTCTGAGCTAGAGTGAAACCCTACCTGGAAAAAAAACAAAATAACAACAACAACAAAAAGATAGTAATATCAGATGAGGACTCTGACTTTTTAAAAAAATATACAAACTCATGGAGCCAGGGAGTTAGTGCAGTGGGTAAATTGCTTGCCATACAAGCATGAGGACCTGAGCTCAGATCCCCAACACCCACATGAAAACCAAATGAGGCACAGCACTCCTGCAATCCCAGTGCTAGGGGAGGTGAAGACAGAAGAATCTCGGATGTCAGCGACTGGCTACTCTAGCTGAACTGGGAGGTCCATGTTCAGTAAAAGATCCTGTCTCAAAAATCAGGTGGAAGATACAGGATGCCAACATCAGACCTTAACATACATGTACATAAATACTCATGCACCTGCCCGCAGACGTGCAAACATGACACACATTTGTATGCACACCATACACACATTTAACAAAAAGAGAGGGAGAGAGAGAGAGAAAGAAAGAGAGAGAGAGAGAGAGAGAGAGAGAGAAAGAAAGAAAGAAAGAAAGAAAGAAAGAAAGAAAGAAAGAAAGAAAGAAAGAAAGAAAGAAAGAAAGAAATATATGGGGCTGAAGAGATAGATTAGTGCCTAAGGCATTTGCCTGCAAAGCCAGAGGAATTCAGTTCCACTCTCCAGGATCCATGTAAGCCAGATGCACAAGGGGGCACACACATCTGGAGGTCATTTGCAGGGGCTGGAGGCCCTGGCATGCCCATTCTCTCTCTCTCTCTCTTTCTCTCTCTGCTTTTTTGCCTCTCTCTCAACTAACTAAATAAATAAAATACATTTTAAAAAAAGAAATATACAAACTCTCTTCCATGTCAAAATGAGTATTGTCTTAAAAACGACTCCCCCAGGCAACAATATACTTACCCATCACTCAAAGCTCCTCTGTGGCTCTTCTTTTCCAGTTGCCTCTAGGGCCTATGCCACTTGCTTTTCTGGAGTAGTTTTAATGTAAGCAAATGTTCATTGTTTGATTTTTTTGGTAGGGTAACAGCCTCAAATCATAGGCGCCAACTTGAGTGAGGGAGGCACACATGATCAAGCAAATACAATTTCGATGAAGAATGAACGCTGAGGAATGAAGGAGATGGCTCGGTAAGGAAGAGTGCTTGCCAGGCAAGCCTGAGGATGCGACAGGAACTGAGGAGCCCGAGTTCAATTCTCCAGAGCTCACAGAAACTGCTGAGGATGGCCACACATTGAAGACCTAGTTCTGTGGGGAGCAGAGACCAGAGAATGAAAGCAAGTTTCAGAATCAGCGAGAGACCCCATTGTATAGATGAATGACGTCGCAAGACACCCAACATTCTCCTCTGGGCTCTGCCTATGTGTATGTGGGATGTGTACATCAGCACACACCACACATGCACAGATGGTAAAAAAAAAAAAAAAAAGGGCATGACTGCACAAGAATGAATGATTTTCTTTAGATAACTAGAAGGTGGCTACCAGCTACATTTGAACAGTTACAGCAAAGGGGCGATGGATCCTAAAGGTGGATAAAGTTGTCTCTTGGGTGCCTGCACAAGGGAATCAATGACCCTTTGTCCATCATACTGCTCTGGGTCATTACACATGTGAAAGCTATTTAAAAGTACTCAACATGGGGCTGGAAGGATGGCTTTGTGGTTAAGATGCTTGTCTGCAAAGCCAAAGGGCCCAGGTTTGATTCCCCAGGACCCACATAAGCCAGTTGCCCAAGGTGACGCATGCTTCTAGGGTTCATTTGCAGTGGTTGAAGGCCCTGGCATGCCCATTCTCTCTCACTATCTGCCTTTTTCTCTCTCTCTCTGCCCCTTTCTTCCTCTCTCTCTCTCTCTCTCTCTCTCTCTCTCTCTCTCTCTCTCAAATAAATGAAAAAAAGAGAAGAAAGGGAAAAGAGATTACAAAAGAAACACTCAACATTTACGATACAATGTTGGAAGGAGACAGGCTGATCTTCTCTCTGGTTTCTTTCGACAACATGATCAACACAACACAATGTCGAGAGTTATGCTGCCCTGAAACTGTGGTCCAGAGAAAATGACTGCAAGTTTTCCTTTTTTTTTTTTTCCAGTTCTGTTACTGCAAAGAAATAATCGAAGTATTATTCCTGAAAACTAAGTATCTTCTTTCTCAATAGGCACAGCTAACGTGTGTGGGCGCAATGATCTCTTCCCCTCCAAGCAGACGAAAGAACTGCAGGTCTTTAAAGTTCAGAACAGAACGTCTTCCTGAGGCACAGCTGCCTCTCTTAATGTCCCCTCGTCAGCCCCCTCATAATCCACATATGGAAGTCCCCTTAGGTTCCACAAATAATTAACTCTTGACAGAAATCACGGGTGTCAGCCTGAGGCCCTCTGAAATTTCAGTTAAGAAATTCAGGTTGCTGTGGGGAGATGAGGGTATGAGGACCAAGGCCCCCCGCTACGATCCCAGTATTCCCAGTCACTGAATTTCACACGCGGCTGTGGAGATGTCCGCAGCCAGGCAGGCAGTGACTGCACAGCCGCTCTGTGTGGAGCCCTGCGTGGGTGCCCGGCCGGGGAGCTGCAAAGCACTGTCGAAAGCTCACTAAGACATCCCATTTCTTCTTCAGCAACAGATCATGTGCCAGAGCTCTACCTGCATCCCAGTCCAAGGAGGATCCGATTCTGTAATTCTGGGCAGTCAACTCGCTTCTTTGCCCCAAGTAGAGATGAATCAATGGTTAAAACTATTCTGCTTGGGGCTGGGGAAATGGCTTGGTGGTTAGAACACTTGCCTGCAAAGCCAAAGGACCTAGGTTTGATTCCCCAGGACCCACATAAGCCAGATGCACAAGGTGGCACACGCATCTGGAATTCGTTTGCAGTGGCTAGAGGCCCTGGCGCGCCCTTTCTCTCTCACTCTCTCTCTTTCTCTCTCTCCCAAATAAATAAGTAAATAAATAAATATTTTTAAAAACCTGTTCTTGTTCTCCTAATCATCATAGGATTTTACATTTCTAAAAATACTTTATTTTCTTTTAATAGTGTACTATTATTTTTTATCCTCTGTGGTCAGGGCCTCCTCTGATGCCCCAAGTGGAGCCATTGCTTGGCACACTCCCATTCAAGGCTGTGTGCAGGAGCCCCAGGACACTGGAAGCATCTATCTGTAGACATCCTCTCAGGCCCAGCCCCGGGCCGCTCTCACTCATGGGGAGAGGCATGGGAAAGGAGGAAAGAGCTTGCAAGGAATGGATTAGGATAGTTAAAGTTTAAATTTCTTCTCATGGTCTCCAGAATGTGTTCAATTTTATCTTGTCTTTATTAGAGGAGGTATTGGGAAAGGAATAATTGAGAAAACCACTGGAAGGAGCTGCCAGGTGACAGAAAATGGCATATCTCTTCAGCATTGTTTTGTGAGATAGGTCTCAAGTATTTGGACTGAGCTCAGGTTCACGATATAGCTGAGGATAACCTTGAACAGATCTTGCCGTCTTCACCTCCCCAGAGTCAGGATCACAGATGTGTGCCACAATGCCTGGTTTATGTGGAACTGGGGGTGGAACCCCAGGTCTTGTTCATGCTAGACAATCCCTCTACCAACAGAGTCACGTCCCCAGCCCCCAACTCCCAACCCAAAGGAGAAAAATCTGCATAACTTTATGCTGCCAGGTGAAAACAAATTACTTTTGGATAGTTAAAACAGGAAAAATTATGATCATTGCAAATGTTGGAGGTAAGACAGGTGACCAGGTACCTTGATCTCTTGTGACCAAAGCCTATAGCTGAAGATGCATGCTATACTAACACCCAGGACATGCATCCATAAGTGTGTATCCACAGTCACAGCCAAAACATAAGTTGTGTGAACAATGTTAATAATGTCTTCAGATATTTTTTCTATTCCATTTCATCTTTTTATTTCTTCTTTTTTTGCTTGTTTGTTTCTGAGTGTGTATACATGTGTGTGTGGAGTACATGTGTGTTTGCAATTGTGTGGAAGCCAGAGGTGGACATCAGGTGTTTTCCTCAATAACTGTCCACATTATGTTTTGGAGACAGGGACACCTACTGAGTCCGGAGCTCACCAATTCAGCTATACTAGCTAAGAGTCTTCTGTCTCCCCAGCACTGGGATTATAGACCCAGCTTTCATACTTTAGTCACTGAGCCATCCCCCCAGCCTCTCTGTCTTTCCTTCTCATTCTTAATGTTTGTCACAAGTTACTATATGTGTCTGGTTCTCTGTAGTTTGGTAAACGCAACTGGTGGCGGGCTCTTGGGTGGGCTCTGGCCACACCGCCTGCTCTGTGCCGATTCTACCTGCTCTGGTGCAGAGCACAGAACTGGGAAACCCTCTTCCAATCAATGGAGCCACATTCGGGGACCCAAAATAAATCAGTCCTCTTTTTAAGTGGTTTAGGCCAGGTCTTCTGTCACACCAACCAAAAGCTAACGAAATACATTTGGTTATATAGATATGGTCCCTCATAAAACCACTGCTCATCTGTCATCATTCATGGATGTGTGTGCATATACATGTGGGTGTGTCAAAAATGCTTAGGATTGAATTTAAGGTTTAATAAGAGCATGGCAGCGTCATGCCTAAATTTTGCCTTTCAAAGAGTCCACAAAGCGTGTGGGAAACTTTCATCAATACTGTCTGTGTGTGCCAAGGTTTGCCTTAGAAGACACATGCAGCGAATTACGTAAGGCGTCCAACTCACACGCTCAAGGAACCTAAAGTCTGATGGAATTATAAGCAAGTAATCATTCACAGTCCTGTGTGACAAACGCTCAGGAAGCTTAAGCACAGGCTGCTCAGAGAATGTGGGGCCGGGAAGCTTGAAGGAAGCTTCAAAATCACAGAAGAGTTTGCAGGTGTGACCCCTGAGCTGAGTTTTGAAGAATGAACGGTCATTGCTAAGGGAAGAAGCAGAAGAAAATCAACCGAGGGCGAGGAAGACTGGGCAGGAACTCAGGGCCATGCAGGAGGGCTGGGGAGTGTGAGGTGCTCTGGACCATTCCAAGTGGTTCAGCGAAAGTTGTATGAAGGAACAGGAAGTCAGAGAAATAGGTAAGTCCCAGACCAGGTCTGTCTGCTATAAATAAATAACCAAACATAACACTGGACATTGACTGTTGTTTCTTTCCCATGGTTTCTTGAGGTGTTTTGTTTTCATTTAAGATTTATTTATTTATGGTGAGGGGGGTGGGCAGGGCTTCTTGCAGCTGCCAAAGAACACCAAGTGCTTGTACCACTTTTTTGTATCTGGCTTATGTGGCTGGTCTGGGAATTGAACTCTGGCCAGCAGGCTTTGCAAGCAAGTACATTTAACCACCAAGCAGTCTTTGCAGCCAATTTCTTGAGGTTTAAAGAATAGACTACATTGATTCAATAATATAGTTCACCCTCATTTATCAGCATTTTGTGCTCAGCATTGTTAATGTGGTTGAAGGGCAGAAGCATGAAGCATGGAATATATATCATGACTCCAGTACCACCCTGAATAAACATCTGGAAATGAGTCATTTATAACAACACAATTACAGGTAAGTAGTTGTTTTAGGGGTTTCCAGGGATACATTTCTGCACACAGTTTATAAAAGACACCTTCAAGTCATCACCAAATGATGCACTTATAAATGAGTCCTCGCTGTCAGGAATAAGCCCTCTTCACGTGACTCCCGGTTGTCATTGACAAAGCCGCTCTCCAAGGCTGAGCTCTCATATTAGAATTAGGGTCCGCGGCTGACGCTTGAGCTCCGAGGCACTGAGAAACTCCTCTCCAGCTCTAGCTAGCGAGCAGGCTAATGCTCGGTTAATTCCTCTGTGCAGTAAGCTGATAGCCGAATATGCTTCACAGATTCTTTTAGGACTAGCTGGGGGTGAAATCAATCAGAGAGCATAAATTACAAGAAAAGTGCTGTTGGTGTCAATTGCCTAAGCTCTCTGAATGTAAGTCTTCTAATTTCCTGTTAAATCAGTAATGTGACCAATCTCACCCTATTATTTTTAATAGGACTGTAACTGCAGTTGCTAGGCGTTCGAAGAGGGCAGATGAACGTGAACAGTTAATGAGTCCCACCAACTAATAGCGAGGAGAAGGTGTCAATGACAGGGTTGTTGTACCTCAGGGTCTCAAAGGTCCACCCCGATGTCTATAAAAGTTGAATTCTACTTCCTTTGTATCTGCCCCCCCCAATACTTTCCCTAAAGCTGCTTTGTGTACTACATATGCCAGCTGAGTATAGGCACCCCACCACCATAGCAAGACCCCCCCAACACACACACCCTAAGATAACAAGTTGGAACAGGAAGTCTTGGCTACACTTTCCCCAGCACCGTCCCCACCCGCTAGCTCGTGGCTGCATTGCACTGACTCACAGTTTCCAAGTATGATCAGCATGTGAAGAGGAAAGATACAGTCACCTCACAAAGCAGCAGACCGAAGAGCTGGCCAAGACCTGTCCAGTAATGGTCACCATGGACAGCAAACCGGAAGGCAAGATGACAACAGCAGTTCCCAAACCTAGAGGATGAGAACATCTGGAGGATCACACCCCAGCTGGGTCCCTGCTCTCCCAGCACACCAAGCATGCCCCAGTTCACACCACACTGAGTGTGGGATGTATGCAGCTGGAGTAGCGTTAGGCTACTGGCTCCTTCCCTAGTCTCCAAAAATGATAAAAATCAGCCAGTGGCAAATCATACTGGATCATGTTGCTGGAACCAGATTGGAGAGGAGACCCTCCATGGAGGATCGGATAGACGTGGATTGGAGTTGAGGGATCTCCTACGCTGTGTGGGCAGGTGGCACTGGGCAGGGCATTTCGGGCCTCCAGCCATTATGAAGCAGGCTCTCAAATGGCAAATAGGGTGAAGTTCAGCCAGTGTTTGAACAGGAAGCAACTCCACCCTTCCACTTTCCTTGAAGCCTCTTTTTTCTTTTAGTTAAAAAAAAAAAAAAGAAAGCAACTGTCTAAACCACCTCATTCTTTTTAAATTTATTCTCTTTTGTTTCTTTGAAGGAACCAACAGTTCCCTGAGCCCATTATCATTCTCTGGTGTCCCTTTGTGGTGGTTTGATTCAAGTGTCCCCCATAAACTTAGGAGTTCTGAATGCTAGGTTCCCGGCTCATGGAGATTTGGGAATTAATGCCTCCTGGAAGGAGTGTATTGTTGGGGGCAGACTTATGGGTGTTATAGCCAGTTTTCCCATGCCAGTATTTGGCACACTCTGCTGTTACTGTTGTCCATCTGATGTTGGCCAGGAGGTGATGTCCACCCTCTGCTCATGCCATCATTGTCCCCTGCCATCATGGAGTTTCCCCTTGAGTCTTTAAGCCAAAGTAAACCTTTTCTTCCCACAAACTACTCTTGGTCAGGTAATTTCTGCCAGCAATACAAACCTGACTGCGACACTCTTTCTCTCCTACTAAACCCACAGATGCTAGATGAAAGAAAGGAGCCCTGTGACAAGGGACGACTGTCATTGCGTCAGCTGTCAACCTGTCACATGACTCTAAAGAGTGACATTTTAAAACAGATTTGAAGAACTAGTAACGAGCCAAAAGCAGATCGTGATCAGCCATAGGTGTTTGGTCAGTTGTCTCATTGCTTAATAGTTGCGGTCAGAATAGAGATTCCCATTAGTACGACAGGATCTCAATGTGAAGATGGAGGACGGAATGAGTGAGTGACTAGATGACTGACGGAATGAACGCATAAGAGCAGTGACTGCAAAGCACCCCAGCGGCACTCCTCTGCAACTCGTTGCTATGAGAGGATTTGGTAGAACTGAAGATTGAGTCCAAAGAAACTGGAAGCTCTGCCCATCCAGACTCCCTGGGATTGGTTAGGAAAAGTCCATGGCCGTCCTTTCCAGCATGCTTACAAACGTGATGCTTGCTCAACTGGAGAAAGACTTGGAAAAAAATTACCTCAATAAGCTCAAATGAAAACTGAGTCACAGAGAGAGACGGCCCTGCTTAGGGTCCTTACAGGTTTCCAGAGCTGGCTATATCTGACTTATTTAATCGACTAATTCTCTCTTCAACCTCTGTGACTGCAAATGAGGTGAGAAAGTTTGGATGAAGGGAAATTCTATGGTTCACCATGTTTGATCAAGAGAAGGACTGAACTCACAATCAAATTCTTTCCGACACAAATAACTTGGCAGCTGTTGAGGCACGCCAGGTCTGTACACATTGTGATGTTATTATTAGCCAAGACTCGCGCTGTGTTTATATCTGCAGTCAGGTGCAAGGAGAAGACACTGAACTCTTCATGAAATATTTACCCAGTGCAGAGCCTTTCACTCAGAAACGAAGCTATTTCCTGCTTCAATACCAAAATGTCTATATTTGTGAAATTATCTTTCCATAAACGTAACTTTATCAGAGAATGTTGCAAGATTTTCCCGCATCCAAAAATAGTTAGATCATCAGAGCCTTTCGGAGTGGGAAGAAAATGAAACAAAACCCTTTAGAAACTTGAAAGCCTTATGCAAGTGATCAAGAATTCTTCAAGTTGTTGCCATTTATTACATCCTTTTTGTCCAGAAGGATCGGTGCACATTATTCATGATTGCGGTGGACAGCACACTGGCTGTTGCTTGACTTTACAAGGGAAGGAAGGGGAAAGGATGGGGCAGAGAGGGAACACATGGGAGCCTAGGTTCTCTCCTGTCTTGGGTCTTCCCCACAGTGAGCCAGGGCAGGAGGGCACATTTGCCCAGAGACTAGCTCTGGGGCTGGGAATGCAGTTCAGCGGCGGAACACTTCTCCAGCATGCACAGAACAAGGGTTTGGTTCTTGGCATGGGAAAAAAAAAAAAAAAAGAAAGAAAGAAAAAGAAGCTGGTATGGGAAGATGACTGACATTACTATCTAATATTCAGCATGTGTTTGGCGACCTGCCCAGCCCTATGCTAAGCTTTCTCTGTCGCTCTTTCTTCTTTCAATAGCTCTGTGAACAGGGTCTATTATTTATTATTATTATTATTCCCATTTTATAAATGGCAGCTCTGTGAGGTGAGGTAATCTTTCCAGGGCACAGTTAAGGTGACAGTCCAGGCAGTCTGATCCCCAAATTATCAGCCACTTGGAGACAGAAGGAGTCTCAGGATATATTCTTGGAGGGTCATTTGGGTGGCTACTTGTGCGAGATTGGGTCGTGCAGCCACTGAGGGCGTTTGTTCCTCAATGAGCCTTGCAGTTGGAAAAGTCAGATCATATTACTCAGCACAGTGCTAAGTGTCCAAACCACCACACCTCACAGAACACAATAAAGGCTCATTTCTTGCTCATGTCACAGGAGGCCAGTGGTAGACTGTTCTTGGAAGCCATCAGGGACACAGGCTATAAAGACATACCTGTCTCAGACACCTGCGTTCTCTGCTTTCAACAGATTGGCAGGAAGAGAGGGAGAAGGGCACACCAAGTCTGATGGGCCAGGCCTGGTGATGTTCATTTCACTGGCCCAGGTTCATCACATGAACTACACCATGGACCTGGCTGAGCAACAACATCAAGCTGCATCCCCTAAAGAAGCACTACACCCCAATTCTGAGTGACCTTTTCAGCCCTTGCTTTAGGAATCAATAGCTTTATTGGCCTTCCATTCATTTCCTTATTTCTCTATTGCACAATAATTATTTATGGAATGATTTTAAGGAGGGGCTGGGGAGATAGCTCAATGGTTAAATTGCTTGCTATGTAAACATGGGGACCTGAGTCCAGGCCCTGTACTCACATAAAAATGCCATATATAGGGCTGGAGAGATTGCATAGCAGTTAGGGCACTTGCATGCAAAGCCTAAGGATGCAGGTTCCACACCCCAGATCCCATATAAGCCAGATGCACAAGATGGCAAAGTGTCTGGAGTTCAATTGCAGTGGCTGGAGGACCTGCTGCACCAATTCTCTCTCTCTCTTACTCTTGGTGTCTCATAAAAAAAAAAAAATGTCATGTGTGGGATAGAGAGATGGCTTAATGATTAAAGTACTTGCTTGAGAAGCCCAAGGACCCTGGTTCAATTTCCCAGGACCCATGTAAGCTAGATGCACATGGTGGCACATGCATCTGGTATCCGTTTGCACTGACTAGAAGCCCTGGCATGCCCATTCTCTCTCTCTCTCTTTCTCTCTCTCTCTCTCTCTCATAAGTAAATAAATAGCTAGGTAGATAGATAAATAACATAAAATGAAATTTTTTTTAAATGCCACACACCTGTAATCCCCACAGTTGGGAGGCAGAGAAAGGAGGATCTCTGAGGCTCTCTGGTTAGCCAGTATAGCCTAATTGGTGAGCTCCCAGCCAATAAGAGCCTCTGTATCAGGGAGAGGTGGACATTTCTGAGGAATGACACCAAGGGTGCCCTATGGTCTTCACACTCACACACACAGACCCTCCCTCCCATGCACACACATGTGCACCCACACACATGCACACATGTGTACTCCTCTGCAGGTAGCCTTCAGGCACATGCATGCAAAGAACAATCTTAAGCAATGCTGTCAAAAGAGAATATCCTGGGCTGGAGAGATGGCTTAGCGGTTAAGCACTTGCCTGTGAAGCCTAAGGACCCCGGTTTGAGGCTCGGTTCCCCAGGTCCCACGTTAGCCAGATGCACAAGGGGGCGCACGCGTCTGGAGTTCGTTTGCAGAGGCTGGAAGCCCTGGCGCGCCCATTCTCTCTCTCTCCCTCTATCTGTCTTTCTCTCTGTGTCTGTCGCTCTCAAATAAATAAATTTAAAAAAAAAATTAAAAAAAAAAAAAAAGAGAATATCCTGGAGAGTAGACACTCCACTTATTCCTAAACACTGCCGCGTGTGTGTGGATGTATGGCTTTGTGCCCATGCTCCGTATCCTGGGAACATCGTTTCCGATTTCCATGACACGTGACTCTGACTGTCACTGAGGATTGTAATTAGATTGAGCCACGTGACATTCATTGTGACAGCTACTGAGGGGATATTATTGTGAAGAGGGAAATTGCCTCCCAGGTCTTAGCATAAGTAAAAACTGTGCTTCTCTTGAGTTGTTTTTTCCTTTTAAAAAAAAATTATTTTTATTTATTTATTTATTTGACAGAGAAAGAGGGAGAGAGAGAATTCGTGTGTCAGGGCCTCTAGCCACTACAAACGAACCCCAGATGTGTGCACCCCCTTGTGCATGTGGCTAACATGGGTCCTGGGGAATCGAATCTGGGTCCTTTGGCTTTGCAGGTAAATGCCTTAACAGCTAAGTCATGACTCCAGCCCTGTTTTTTTTTTTTTTTTTCTTTTTTAAACTGCCAAATATTCTGAATTCTTTTCTGTTTGTGCACATGTGTATGTGGTGTGCATGCATGTGGACATGGGTGTTCATAGTGTGTGGGGGTGCTCATGCATGTGGTGGCCAGAGGTTAAGCTCAGAGGTAGTCCTCTTTCACACTGCACCTTATATTTTGAGATGAGTTCTCTGAACCCAGAGCTCACCATTGGCATATACTATCAAACCAGTGAGTCCCAGGAACCCTTGTGTCTGTCTTCCCAGTACTTGGACTAAAGGCACCTGCCACCATACCCAGCTTCTATGTAGGTGCTGGGGATTTGAACTCAGATCGGCATATATTTGTGCAGCAAACATATTATTGACTGAGCCATCTTCCCAGCCATGGGATTCCTTTTCTGTTGTTGTTTGGTTGTTTTTGACATAGGGTCTCACTCTAGCCCAGGTTGACCTAGAACTCATTCTGTAGCACAGGCTGGCCTCAAACTCAAACTCATGTTGATCCCCCTATCTCAGACTCCCGAGGGTTGGGAAGACAGAAATGAGGCACCATATTTAGCTACAGTCCCCTGAATCCTTAGAATACAGTGTAGCTCCCGTGTTGCTTGAGCAGCTGGGAAATCCAGAAGTGGAGCTGGGCTTTCACTGCAAATGCAGAACAAGGGTTTTATAAGGTTTTATAATACTTATATCTATGTATAAATTTTAATTATCCATTATTTTCCTGCCAGAGGCAATTTTTACCCTAATTGTTTCTTTTGTTTATTTTATAGCTTTGTAGTAGCTATTTTAAACATTTCAACCTCCAAATTGAGAGAATGTGTACTAAGAAAAAACAACCTTGAAACTCTGCATTTATCATGCCCCACCCAGCACAGCTGTCCTGACCTACGCCAGATATCTTACAAAATCAGACCATGGGCAAAAGCTCCTTTTGAACTCACAGCTTTCTGTATATCCTTAGTTATGTAGCCCAGAAGTTTAACCTACCAAAAATGTTAAAAAGAAAAGAAAACAAACCTCAAGGTGCTGTCAGACCACTTGCCAAATGGCCTATAAAAAACTCAGACCCAGCCAGGTGTGATGCTGCACGCCTTTAATCCCAGCGCTCAGGAGGCAGAGGCAGGAGGATGACTGTGAGTTCAAGGCCAGCCTGAGACTACGTAGTGAATTCCAGGTCCACCCAGGCTACAGTGAGATTCTACCTGAAAAAAGCAAAAGAAAAGAAAAGAAAAGCTCAGACACACTAGAGGTTGGGGCTGGAGAAAGTTGGAGCATGAACTCTCCTCAGCCCGCCGGTATAATAAATTTTGTTCTCCAACCTTTCTGAGTGACAAGTGACTTGGTTTTCTTGCCGACCTGAACCTGACTTTCTGCGACAGTTGTGTAGAGAGAACCTCAAGGCTACTATGTCTGAAGATGAGAAAAAAGTAGCTGAGGAGATGGCATAGAGGGATGCACAGGTGTGAGGATAGGAGTCCGATCTTCAGCACCCACATAAGAAGCCAGGCCTGGCTGCATATGCCTGCAACCCCAGAGCTGAGGGGAGAGGGGACGGGGGACTACTGGGGCTCGTGGTGGCCTTCAAGCTCAGTGAGACACTGTCAGGGAAATAAGGCAAGAGTAACCGAGGAAGACACCTGCCATCTTCCTCTGGCTTCTGCATGCATGCACACTGGCAAACATGTATTTATACCACACACACACACACAGGGGAAAAAAGACTAGCAAAAATACTGACCTCATACATATGGAGTGTCAGACATGAATTTGGTCATACTGCAATTTGGAATCTAAGCTAAATTCTTCCTCAGTCGTGGGGTTATTCAGAAAAGCCACTGTTATAGATTCATGCCACCTCTGGGCCCAGGAAACCTGTAAGCAGCTGATCCGTGAGCTCATCTCCTGGTGACATTGCAGTGCCTTAGCGGTGAAAGGAATGGGTGCCGAACGTGGCAAAACTGCTCTTTGTTAAGGCCTTTGCTTATTGGGGAGTTGTGGGTTGTGAACATATTGGACTTGTGGGAATCCTTTAGAAATTAACCACGTGTTGGGCTGTGGAGGTGGCTCAAGTGAGGTGCCCAAGCAAGGGTGAGTACCAGAGATCAGACTCCCAGGCCCCACTGTAGGACTCATGTCTATAATCCCAGTGGGCCTATGGCAAGCAGTGAGACAGAGACAGAAGAACCACCCAGAAGCTCATGGCCTGGTAAACTTACCAGTGAACAATGAGAGATCTTGCTGTAAGCAACAGGGAAGACAAGAACTGACACTTCCAGTTGTCCTTTGACCACCCCATGCAAAGCACACACACACACACACACACACACACACACACACACACCACACCAAGAAGAAGGAAGAAAGGAAAGACATTAACCATGTGCTCCCATGGCAGATGTCCAAGGCTAACCCATCTGAGGACCTTCAGTAAGACACTTGACTCCTCTGTAGGCCTCCAAGTCCTTCCCTGTTAAATAGACACTGGACCACTAGACTGAAACTTCTCTTCCCACGCAATATACCCAAGATGAATGTTTCCCACAAATGAAAAGAATTTTTACTTCAAAACTTTTCTCATAGGCTGGAGAGAGTTCTTAGTGGTTAAACCACTTGCCTGTGAAGCCTAAGGACCCAGGTTCAATTCCCCAGCACCCATGTAAGCCAGATATATATAAGGTGGCACACGCATCTGGAGTTAGTTTGCAGTGGCTGGAGTCCCTGGTTGTACCCATTCTCTCTGTCTTCCTCTTTCTCTCAAAATGGATAAATAAATAAAAACAAACTTCTCTCAAGCCCTTTGGGACTAAATGACTATGTCTAGAGATAAGAACTGGAGGACCATCCACCCAGGAGCCTCCAGGTCAATTCTGCTATCTAAAGGTAGAGGTTTGGGCTATAGAGACAGCTCAGTGGCTCAAGGCACTTGCTTGTAAGCCTGTTGGCTGGAGCCCAATCCCTTGGCCCCCACTAAGAACCAGACACAAGGTGGTGCAAATGGCTATGATCCCTACATGCCTATGGCAGTGGGAGGCAGAGCCAGGAGAATCTGGAATCAGGTGTGCCAGCTAGACTGGCACATGCACAGGGCCAAGTGCAACAAGGGGAGCCTGTCTCAAACAAAGGAGAAATAGAGGGCAAATACCCTGAGGTTGTCCTCAGACCTCCACATGTGTGCCATGGCATGCACGCACCCATGCCCACACATATGCATATCATACACATCTACACACACACACACACACACAATAAGATATACTAATAAATTTAAAACAGTGGAGGCCCAATACATAGATAGGGCATATTCATAACAGCTGGAATTAGGCTCGGGCACCGGACAGTCAATGCATCTCTTGCCTTCAAGAATCTGATCTGCCCTAAGAACACTGCCCCAGAATTTTCAGAGCACGCTGGCTTTGGGAACGGTCCTGCTCCATCAGTGGAGTATGGAGAAGTTCAGCCCGAGTCAGAACCATCTGTTTCCTGGTTGCCTAAGTTGACATGACCAACTGAAAGCGGGTCCCAACTGTACGCCAGGATGCAGACCGGCTTTGCTTATAGCTCAGGACCTGGTGAAAGCAACGCGTTTGATGGTGAAGCAAGGGATTGGCTAATCTTGGTTAGTGGAGGGCAAGCCTCAAATGTTTCCTGTGGGGATTGCGAAATGCCGCGAGGACAGAGAAGCGCCTGGTGGATCTCCAAAGCTCCCCTCCCCCTCGACTACCATTGGCCACACAAGCCACCATCGTACCAGGCTTGCTAGGATCGTGATGGTGCCATTTTCCTTGGATCATGCTTCTAAATTAAATCTGCTTGGGAAAGATTAGAAAATGTTTCGATCTTGTCATTAATCCTACAGGAACATTTTTTTTTTTCTTTGTGGGCTCGTTAGTTTTATTTTGTATGAAAACTTCATTCTCTGGACACTCTGGGGACAGAAACAAGACTCCCTAGACAATGGACACTTGAAACAGTAAGGACATGAACACCTGTGACTTGACATGCAGGTACCAGGGACACAGGCTTCCCCCCTACCCTGTCTGCCCTCAGCCAAGAACTGGAAGCCACTTGGATGAATGCATGCTAAGACTGGTTTCTGCGA
Organism: Jaculus jaculus; assembly: GCF_020740685.1. NCBI lineage: Eukaryota > Metazoa > Chordata > Mammalia > Rodentia > Dipodidae > Jaculus > Jaculus jaculus. Next base: position 88,174,478 of record NC_059112.1, on the reverse strand, counting down.
CTCTTAGAGGATGCAGTCAGTCTTCTTCCTCTGCACGACAATTTCTTTTCTTTGTTTCTTTTGAAGGTAAGGGTAAAGCCACGGGACTTTCCCAACCACGTTGTTACATTTTAAACTTCATGCCTTCTTCTTTCTTGTTCCACTTTATTTTCACTGTGGACTTGAAGGGGGGTAAATGTGAATTATCTGGTAGCATCTGCATCAGGCCTCAGGAACATCTGACTACCCCAGACAGGCACGAAACTGTAGCCATGACCACTCACATTCACATGGACGTGAAGGCCTAAAAAACAACTACTGATCTGACATTATAAGATTTCTGTCATAAATGAACATGTAGCCGGGCGTGGTGGCGCACGCCTTTAATCCCAGCACTTGGGAGGCAGAGGTAGGAGAATCGCCGTGAGTTCGAGGCCACCCTGAGACTATAGAGTTAATTCCAGGTCAGCCGAGCCAGAGTGAGACCCTACCTCAAAAAAACAAAAACAACAACAACAACAAAGAGCATGTAGCCTAGTATCTTCCTGTGATAAATTACTCTGTGTGTGTGTGTGTGTGTGTGTGTGTGTGTGTGTGTGTGTGTGTATGTGTGTGTGTGCCTGCCCTCTTCCTTTATCTTTTCAGGAAGGAATCTATTCTCGGGTACTTACTTAGGGAAGACTGTCACACACCCCCTTCAGCAGCAGAAGGTTGTCTTTCTTTAGTTTCTCTTGTACAGGACACATCCCAAAGGACTGCCTTAGACTACATCACAATTTAAGCTAAGAATGCTCAATGCATGTAGTTAATTTACACACTGGTCACACAATAAAGCGAAGGGCATTCCAGAACTGAGATCCCTGGCCCCACAGTTTGCTGAGTCCCTGGTCTCATTCGCTAAACCAGCACTCTCCTAAAGGTTGCTGCTAGACTCCACACTGGTCTGTGTGCTTGGGAAAACATGTGCATGGCCAGACACAGATGGAATGGGCTGCTGAAAACACAAATCAAGTCAGAAATGCTTGCTTCAACAGCTGCTTGGGGAGGTAACCGTGACTTTGGGTTGCCTGAGTTTGGGTGGACTCCAGAGCAAAGGTTAAGAGGTAAGGTTTCAAAACTCTGTATGTATGCTTAGATGCTGCATACCACACAGCTGGAGATGGGAGGCTGAGCTCCTTTCTGGGGAATTTGAATTGTGCGTGCATGTAATCAGAACAATAAGTGGATTTGGGTCCAGTAATAATACTTCCTCAGTTACAGATACACATATCGCTTATACAGAATTTTCCATGATGCTCTCTCCCTGAACCTCAGAACAACTGTGTGCAAACAGAGCTGCCATTTTCCAACACTGGTTCCGAGGAAAGAGCTACAAGTCTCCAGGGGATGAAGGGTTGTCCCCCTGTGAGCCAGATGTGAGTGGCGAGCTGGGACTCCCACTCGGGTTTCGCTGAGCAGGCTCCAGGCCAGTCACTTGATGAAGGAATTCACCCACTCAGCCAACTTTCCGCTCAACAACACAACGGTCTTGTTCATCTCATATCAAACTTCGGCTCATTCCTTCGCATTGTCCCCAAGCACAAAAAGACAAACTCCCACCTCTAAGGAATGTAAGGATGATAAAGTTTGTTTCTCTTCTTCCCCTCCCACCTCTCTCTCTCTCTCTCTCTCTCTCTCTCTCTCTCTCTCTGGTGGCACCTCTGCTCTGCCGCCTCCACTTTAGTAATAGATGGGATTACAAATTACAGCAAGGTTGAAACCAAGTCTATAGTGGCCAAAGGGTGGCATCACCCCTGACTTCTGGGCTTCTCCAGCTGCAGTGCTGACTAGAGGAGCAGCTATGTCACTGTGTCCCACAGCGTCGTCTCGTTTTCCTGAAAACATTTGTCCTTGCTACAAGTGGCTTGGAGGTTAGCATACAGGATTGGCTGGCGGGATCTGCGGTGGCTATTCTTAGCCTTGCCACAGTTTTATCGCGCTGGGGTGAGCCCTGAGCATTGTGGTTTATTGGAGAGAGAATGTGACTGGAGCTGACCTTTCTGTGAGTGACGGATGGTGAATGCCAGGGCTGTATATCAGCCATGCTAAGGGCCAGACTAAACGTGAGAGCCACTCCATCCGTGAGGGTGGTGACTGAGGGGTCTGGTCCACCTGTCTGCAGAGGAAGAGCAGAAGGATCTACAACATTCTACAGTGGGGACAGAAGCCTCTTCATTGCTTTCCAAACGTGCTTCAGAATGCACGAACACACAGGCCCTCCCTCAGCACATGTGAATGTGGCTCTCTCTCACACTGTGCGTGTGTGTGTGTGTCACGCATGGGTGAGTGTGTGCACGTGTGTGTGTGTGTGTGTATAAAGGCACACAAAGACCTTCCAAGAAGTAGAGATGGGGTACGGGTGTTACGTGTTGAGTTCAGGGATGCTCTTTGATTTCAGACATCACCGCCCAGGTATTACAGTCAAGTTCGCACTGCTGGCAGGAAACACTCACCCAAGAACAGCCTGTGGAATCAAAGGGCTTATTTTGGCTTACAGACTCAAGGGGAAGCTCCAAGATGGCAGGAGAAAATGATGACATGAGCAGAGAGTGGATATGATCTCCTGGCCAACATCAGATGCACAACAGCAATAGGAGAATATGCCAAACACTGGCAAGAGGAAGCTGGCTGTAACACCCATAAGCCCATCCCCCAACAATACACCGAGGCTTCAATTCCCAAATTGCCATCAGCTAGAGACCTGCCCTTCAGAACGCAAGTTTATGGGGACACCTGAATCAAACCACCACACCAAGGTCGAGCAAAATAATTTGGAAAGAGGAGAAAATAAAGACAGTGGTCAATATGACTCCAGAAAAGACCTGTGATAACCTTCTGAGCGTAAAGGAGAGAAATGAGCCAAGCACACAATTGGTCAGCCTGCACTGTTCCCAAACAGCATAGGCCCAACATCCTTCCACGCTGCTCAGTGGAAATCCAAAGCCCTAGGTCCTGCTGTCTCCTTTGCTAGGATGGGTGAGTCCCTTTGGCCCAGGATTCTGAGTCTCCATCGCTAGGCTTGCTTCCCTCGTGCCAACCCAAGCTGCCTTGATATTGCTCCTGCCTCCTTCCCCGGTGACAAGCGAGGCCTTGCTCCTGCAAACCTCTGGGATGGAGTGCAATGAACTCAGCCAGATTCACTTGTGTGACCACTGATGGGCTCAAGAAACATGCAAGTCAGTTAAAAAATAAGATTATGGGGCTGGAGGAATGGTTTGGCAGTTAAAGGGCTTGCCCACCAAGCCAAAAGACCCAGGTTTGATGCCCCCAAGACCCACATAAGCCAGATATACCGGTGACACATGCATCTGGAGTTCATTTGCAATGGCTGGAGGCCCCTGCTCATTCTCTCTCTCTCTCTCTCTTTCTGACTCACGTAAAAAAAATAAAAGTTAAAACTATTTTTAAAAAATAAGATTACATATAATCTTATTTTAGATATAATCTTATTATATATATAAAACATATATAACATATATAATCTTATTTTAGATATAATGTTATTATATAACACTATATATAATTTTATTATATATATATATATATATATATATGATCTCATTATATATATTGTGGGCCAATAGTGTGTATAGTCTATACCATATATATATATATATGTATATATATATATATATATATATATATATATATGCACACACACACACACACACACATACACACATGAGAATATATTTTGTGGGCCAAATGTTGTACATAGTCTATGAATGAAAGGCAATATCAAAATCCACAGAGATTATAAAAAATGCATGAACTTTGCACATGGTCACTTTCTCAAGTAGGCATATAAGGAGTCCTGCCTCACTCACATGGAGAAGGACTTGATATCAGGAGGTGAACGTTCCAGGTGCCAAACTCCTGTTCAAGATGTTTGGACATTGCCACCCTCTGGGTCTCCATACCCAATTTACTAGGCATTAGTCTGGAACACAGAGTGGGTGGCCTCTTCCAAGTCTGGCCCATCTTTGTTATACCTCAGTCCAGGGTCATCAAACTACAATGACCTGACCTCAACTGACGTTAGTCATGACACTCTGACACTCAGACTCTTGAAAGAGAAAAAGATTTGATGAGTTCTCTCCTTCTTTCTCTTTAACATAGTTACTAATGTGTCCTAACAGGTCATTTTCCCAATAGCAGGTATGCTTGGCAGCTAGCCAATGAACTGGACTGATGTGGCTTATTGTAGAATTGCTCCACCCCTATTTATAAACCACTATGCATGCAACCTCAAATGGATAACTTTATTGTGCAGATCATAGACTGGGAAAAATTTATGCCTAGTCTGCTTCTCTCTGACACACAGCCCATGACTTTTCATATTTCTCCCTTCCAGCAGTCAGTATACACACAAGGAGGTTTAGCTAAATATACTTTTCAGTTAAAAATAATTATGAAGGGCTGAAGAGATGGCTTAGCGGTTAAGCACTTGCCTATGAAGCCTAAGGACCCTGGTTCGAGGCTCGATTCCCCAGGACCCACGTTAGCCAGATGCACAAGGGGGCGCACGCGTCTGGAGTTCGTTTTCAGTGGCTGGAAGCCCTGGCGCGCTCATTCTCTCTCTATCTGTGTCTCTCTCTCCCTCTCTCTCTCTGTCACTCTCAAATAAATAAATAAAAATGAACAAAAAAAAAATTAAAAAAAAAATAATAATAATAATTATGAAAGCCAGGCATGGTGTCGCACACCTTTAATCCCAGCACTCAGGAGGCAGAGGTAGGAGGATCGCCATGAGTTCGAGGCCAGCCTGAGACTACATGGTGAATTCCAGGTCAGCCTGAGCTACAGTGAGACCCTACCTCGAAAAAAGAAAAATAATAATAATTATTATTATGATAGCAAATCTTCACATGGTTTTCTTTAATAATCATATAATAAAAAATAAAATTAAGCGGGCTGAAGAGATGGCTTAGCAGTTAATACATATGCCTACAAAGCCTAAGGACGACTCAGGTTCGACGATTCACCAGGTCCCATGTAAGCCAGATGCACATGGTACCACATGTGTCTGGAGTTCGTTTGCAATGGCTGGAAGCCCTGATGTGCCCATATTCTATCTCTCTCTCTGTCTCTAATCAATAAATAAAACACATAAATAAAATGTTTTTAAAAATTAAAAAACTTTAAAGGGCTGAATCGATAGCTTAGCAGTTAAGGCACTTGCCTGCAAAGCCAAAGGACCCAGGTTTGAGTCCCCAGTACCCACATAAGCCAGATGCACAAGGTGGCACATGTGTCTGGAGTTTGCTTGCAGTGGCTGGGACCCCTGGCATGCTCATGCTTGCTTTCTCTCTCTCAAATAAATAAATGAAACTATTTTTTAAATCATGTAATGCAGTCTAAGATCAAATGCAAAGTATTTTGAGTCAGTGACCTTTCAAACAGTATTGGCGTTTGTTGGCTGAGTAGAAATGCATCAGGTTTTGTGTACTGGTTGGTTGCACAGAGATGCACGGGGGTTTTGTCTGTTTGTGTTCCCACTGGGACATGTAGTAATTGAAAGTTGTGCACAGACTCTAGGACAATGTTTGTGAATTGATCAAATTATTTTAGAATTGCTTTGTGAAGTTTAATTAAAGCTTCTTAAATGCTTGATGACCTCATTAAAGTCATGGAATAAAAGTTTTATTCTGAATTCTAGAATACTATTAGCCTTGCAGATTATATCTACAAAGGGCATGAGGGCTCTTTTATGCCGAATCTGCTAACATGAAGTGGGGAAGGGAGCCTTGAGATGGTCTTCTGAAAAAGCAAACACGAGCGATGGCGTCGCCCCTTGGCTCCTTTGTTCACTGCAGTGTCTACGAGGCCATTGTGTGCTTCAAAGCGGCTGTAATTTACATCTGAGAATTCATAATGCTGGCTCCATTGTGTGCCACGCTTTCCAAAGGATGACCTCCAACATTCAATCAGAGACACCTCCTATGCAATTTACTCAATCCATACAAGTATAAAGGGGAAAAAAGTAATGCTAAAATAGCCTCCCTAAATCCATACATAAAATTTCCATGTGCACAATCAATGTGACATTATTCTTCCTTTGTTGAGCTTATTCAAACCAGTGAAATACCTATTCTTTAACAGTAAATGAAATTGGTTGGATTTGATTATCAATCATGAAAAAGAAATAATTTATTTCTTTAAATTATTTGAAAAATAGATCATTCTACCTGGAATGACAAAAAAAGTCATAATAGTAACAATTCCCTTTATTCATTCTGTTCCAGATAAAAGCCTTTCTTGAAATGTTAGGCAACTATTTTGTTTTTGTCATATTCTTCTTTTGTACTTATAGTAGGCAATGAAATAATTGTTTAAGGAAGTGTCAAGAGCATAATCTTTTGTAGGAAAAATCTTGGTTCAGGACCATTTCACTGTGTAGATGTGTATGACGTAAGGGCTTTTAAAAAAGTTAATTAAAAATGAAACTGCTAGAAGAGATTCAAAATCTTGATGGCAAATCAGGAATATCAAATGAGAAGACTTTCAAGCAAACACGATCAGTACCCAAAGCACCTCCACAGCGTAACTGTTTCCTGGTTTTTGCAATTGAGTCTCCTCTCTCTGGCAAATGTCTTCGGCAAACCAAGGCAGAGCCATCCGCTCCCTTCTGAATGCCAAGTAATGGATGCTTGCTAGAGAAATGAAGGCCTGTCAGAAATAGTGCTCTGCTGTGCTTCTGTCTGGAGTTTGTCTGCAGTGGCTGGATGCCCTGTTGCACCCATTCTCTCTCTCTCTCCCTCCCTTCCTCTCTGCCTCTTTCTCTCAAATAAGTAAATAAAAATAAAATATTTTAAAGAATAGTAAGATGAAAGAGTGATTGAAGATGACACTCAACATCCATCTCTGGCCTCCATTGGCACATACACACTCATGTGTGCACGCCTGCACACACTTGTGGACCCACACACATATGTGCATGTGTGCATACCTGCATACATACATGACCATGCCAAAAAAAATAATGGAGAGGAAGTTCAACATGATACATTGTCTTAATGTACTGGGATCAAGAGTTTCGATCTTGTCTTTCTCAATACTGTGCTTAAAACACTCTAGCCACTTGGGGGAAAACTTAAGTTTTTTATATCCTGAACCTTCATAACTGGTAAATAAATCAAAACAAAGGAAAGAAATATAAAAACAAATTGCAGACATTGCCAGAATGACCCTTATCTACTCTCAGAAATACAGCATGAAAAATAAGAACTTAAGCATACATTTCAATAATTTTAGAAAAATATAGTGACCAAAGCCTTGGTCATAATATTATAGGACAAGAAACAACCCAAATATATTCATCAAGAGGATAACAGGTAAACACATCCTAATGAAAAATGAAAACAGACACATTACTGATAAACCCCAATCATGAGACCCAAGATTGTGTTGTTGAGTGAAGAGCCAGACAGGAAAGGGGTATTTACTGTCTCGTTGCATCTGTAGGAAAATGACCACCCCCAAAAAAACATTAGTAGGACTATTACTAACTTTGCTCAATGCTATGACCAGAAATCTGACCAAAGCAACTTAAGGACAGAAGGGTTTGTTCCAGCGCACAGCTTTAAGAGAGGATGTGTCTGCCATGGGAGGAAGGCATCGTATCAGGAGTGGAAAGCAGCTGGCCACAATGCATCCACAGCTGGGAAGCAGAGAAAGATGAATGCTGGCTGGTGTCCAGCTTACTTTCTCCTTTTTATGCAGCCTGGGGCCCTGCCAATGGGATGGCGCTGGAAGCTCACATTCAGGGTGGGTCCTTCCTCCTCAGTTCAACCTCCAAGGAAACATGCTCATATACATATTCAGAGGTGGGTCTCATATACGATTTGAAATCAGCCAAGTTGACATTGAAGATTAACCATCACAATACAAAATTCATTTCATGAACACACACACACACACACACACACACACACACACACACACACGTCTTCACAGAAGACCCAGCCGTGCCAGCACAGCTGTGCGTGCATGTGAGGGGCCGCTCAGGGTCTAAGGGCAGCTGAAGGCACCTTCTAGACAGCCTTAGTCAGCAGAAGTGGCCACAGAACTGGGGAGGGAGCACCTTTGTCAACTGCGTGCTAGATAGAGACTCTGTCCAGGCTATCTAAAAATCTTCAAAAACAGAGCATCAAGGCTGGGGAGATGGCTTAGTAGTTAAGGCACTTGCCTGCAAAGCCAAAGGACCCAGGTTCAATTCCCAAGGACCCACATAAACCAGATGCACAAGGTGGTGCATGCATCTGGAGTTCATTTGCAGTGGCTGGAGGCCCAGGCGTGCCCATTCTGTCTTTCTCACTCCCTCTCTTTCTTTCTCTGCCTCTTTCTCTCTGTCTCTCAAATAAATAAAAATAAAATATTAAAAAAAAAAACAGAGCATCAGAAAGAAACAATAGGCCAGGCATGGTGGCACATGCCTTTAGTCCCAGGCAGAAGTAGAGGAACCATTGTGAGCTCGAGGCCAGCCAGAAACTAAATAGTGAATTCCAGGTCAGCCTGGGCTATAGTGAGATCCTACCAAAAAAAAAAAAAAAAAAAAAAAAGGACTAGAGAGATGGCTTAGCAGGTAAGGCACTTGCCTGCAAAGCCAAAGAACCCAGGTTCAATTCCCCAGTACCTGTATAAGCCAGATGCACAAGGTGATGCATGTGTCTGGAATTCATATGCAGTGGCTGAAGGCCCTGATGTGCTCATTCTCTCTCTGTCTCTATCTGCCTCTAACTCTCTTTCTCTCAAATAAATAAAGTGAATCAAAAAATAAAAGTAAATAAAGTCCACAATAATTTGAGGGGCGGAAGAGAGATGGCTCTGCTGTTAAAGGCACTTGCTTACAAAGCCTGACAACTCTGGTTCACTTCCCTAGTACCCACATAAAGTCAGATGCACAGGGTGGCACATGATTCTGGAGTTTGCTTGCAGTGGACTCTTTCTCTCTGTCTCTCTTTCTCTCTCAAATAAATATATATATATATAATTTTTTGAAAAGCTGGAGAGATGGCTTAGTGGCTAAGGTGCTTGCCTGCAAAGCCAAAGGACCTCAGTTCAATTCCCAAGACCCACATGAGCCAGATACACAAGGTGATGCATGCATCTGGAGTTGGTTTGCAGTGGCTAGAGGCCCTGACATGCCCATTCTCTCTCCTCTCTCTCTTTCTCTCCCTCTTTCTCTCTCAAATAAATAAATAAATAAGATGTCAAAAGAAAGAAAGATTACTCTAAGACATCAGCCTGAACCACAGAGAAAGTTCCACGTCAGCCTGAGCCAGAGTAAGACAGCTAATGGACTAAACAGAAATGCAAATGGCCAATAAATATTTGAGAAAGAATTAAATATCCTTACCTAGCAGGGAAAAAGGAAGATGGCTCAGTGTGTAAAATACCTCATAAACATAAGGACTGAGTTTAAATATCAAGAGCCCACATAAAATCTGGGCCTGGTAGCACCTGCCTGTAATCCCAGCACCAGAGAGTTAGAGACAGGGAGTCCCTAAAACTAGCTGGTAGCTAGTCTAGCCAAATAGTTGAGCTCAAGATTCAATGAGAGATCTTGCCTCAGAAAAAAAACCACGATGGAATGTCATTAAGGAAGACATCAACAGAAACTTCTGATCTCCACGTGTATGTGCATATATACACTCCCACACACGTGCATACACACATGCATACATGTACACATGCAAAAAAAAGAGAGAATGGTCATTTTTATCCATTGATCTGTCAATAAGAGCACGTCCATAATTCCAGCACTCAAGAGACTAAAGTAGAAAGATTACTGTAGGGCTGGAGAGATGGCTTAGCAGTTAAGGCACTTACCTGCGCAGCCTAAAGACCCAGGCTTGATTCCCCAGTACCCACGTAAAGCCAGATGCACCAGGTGGCGCATGTACTTGGCATTCTTTGGCAGTGGCTGGAGGACCCAGTGTGCCCATTCTCTCGCTTTCTCTCTGCTTCTTTCTCTCTCTCTAATAAATAAAGTAAAAAAATTTAAAAAAATGTTCAAACAACAAAAGAAAAGGGCGTTTTGTATGTGAAAGCAGCACTTGGATATGAAGCGGGTGAAGGACAAATAGGAATAAGATAGCTTTTTTAATAGGCAGTCAGTCAGGGACAAGAAGAGAGAAGAAGAGGAAGGAGAAGCCACCTCACCTGTTCAGGTAGAACCAAAACTCCTGTCTGATTCGGTCTCAGCAAAGATGGCTACAAGCTTCAGTGCCTCCTCGCCCTTCCTCAGTCTCGCACGCCTGAGCGGTCAGCCCAGTGAGTCCTTGAGCAAACCAGGTCTCTTCCGCAGCGACAAGTCCATCCTGATGGCAGGTCGGCCTCACACGCAGGAGCCAGCGCAGGCCAGTCCGCCTCTTGGCCTGCTGGCAGCGCTCTCCCAACATCAGACCCCCAGCCCCGATTCCCACCTTGCTAAGCCCTTACCCGTTCCCAGTGGGCCGGCTGAAAAGGGAGATGAGTGTTTCTTCTTGGTTGGGACATCTTCCTATCTTGGTCTTGGACGCCTTCTCATGTTATTGTTTTCCTGTGAGCTCTGGGCCCTTGCTGACTCTTTGGCTTGGGCTCCCACACTCTGCTGACCACATCTTCTCCATGAGCTTCTCACCTGGAGATCTCCCTTCCCCGGCTTCTCCATGGGCTTATTCCTCCATCCCCTCATCTCCCTTCCCAGCAGGGCAAGGCGGGGAATTCCCTTCTGGTGTAAATCTTTCTAGTCTTCCTCTGGATACCAATTCTCCCCAAGTAAACATATAACTCATAATGTACCCTTCTTGGAGTCCCTTTCCTGAATTAATTCTTTGCTAAAATGGACAAGAACCTAAAAGCTGGGGTTCACAGGCTGGGGCAACCCCCTTGTACAGCCAAATCCCATAACAATGGGGTGCTGTTGTTTCCTAGGGGGTCAGTCATTTTAATTTTACTTTGCCAACATTGTCTTTCTTGCCCCAAAGCACAGGGGTTAAATAAATTGCTGCACTGAGAATAAGAATGGAGAGCTATCACCTCCTACCAACAGGAGCTGCTCCTTCCTCTCTGCTTCTGCTCCCGTACCCTCTTCTGCAACTCTCTGCTGGAAGCGTGTCTTATTCTGTCCTGTTAGACATGTGCCCCACATTAGCCAGTACCCAGCGTAAGAGGACTCAACATTTGCTTAGTGAGCATTGATTGAGCAAAGGAAGGTATGCTTGGGGAGAAGGTCTTTAATCGTAATAAAAATGTGTAGATGTTTGTATAAATTTGCTGACAGGTGTTGGTTCAGAACATTCCAGAAGCACGTCACTCAAAGCATCAAGATATCAGCAATAAATTAAGAAATGGTAAAGAATGTGGAAAGCCCAGCATGGTAGTACACAGCTGTAATCCAGCACGTGGAAGGTTGAGGCAGGAGGATCATGATGGACTGAAGGTCAACCTGAGCTAAATAGTGAGACCCTGTAGAAGGAAGGAAGGAAGGGAGAGAGAGAGGAAGGGAGGGAGGAAGAGAGGGAGGAAGGAAGGAAGGAAGGAAGGAAGGAAGGAAGGAAGGAAGGAAGGAAGGAAGGAAGGAAGGAAGGAAGGAGAAGAGAAAGGAAAGGAAAGGAAAGGAAAGGAAAGGAAAGGAAAGGAAAGGAAAGGAAAGGAAAGGAAAGGAAAGGAAAGGAAAGGAAAGGAAAGGAAAGGAAAGGAAAGGAAAGGAAAGGAAAGGAAAGGAAAGGAAAGGAAAGGAAAGGAAAGGAAAGGAAAAGAAAGGAAAGGAAAGGAAAGGAAAGGAAAGGAAAGGAAAAAAAGGATGGACGAGAAGGGAAAGGGGAGTAGGAAGGAAGAAAGAAAGGGAGCAAAGGAGGAGAGAGGGAAGGGTAAAATGGAAAGGATGGGAAAGAGGATGGGAGGAGGTGGAAGGAAGGAAGGAAGCAAAACAAACAAACAAAAAAAAGAAGTAGAATTAAAGACTCTAAGCTGGGCATGGTAGTGCACGCCTTTAATCCCAGCACTTGGGAGGCAGAGGAAGGAGGATCGCTGTGAGTTTGAGGCCACCCTGAGACTACACAGTGAATTCCAGGTCAGCCTGAACTAGAGACCCTACCTCAGAACCCCCCCCCCAAAAAAAAAGAACCTGGAGGCCGTAGGCCAAGGGTAGATGAAGGGAGCGTGGGTAGTACAAAGGGTTTCCCGTTGACTTTTTGGGTCCCTAGTATCAGAGAGCACCCTTCAAGTCTTAGGATGTCATTTGCTAAAACAGCCCCAAGTGGCAGATTAGATACACACTGCACACACATACCTATACACAATTTCATGTTTTTCCTGTCAAAGAATCAGCCTTCCAGCAATGAGTGCTGTTTTTCAAATTACCTACCAGAGAAGGAAAAAACAAAACTCCAGGCAGCAAACTGAGACAAAAATGAATTGTTAAAGCCCTGACAGAAAAACTCATTCAAAATGATTAACAATTTGTTGCCTAGAGGGATTCTCTGGGCATCACGATCACAGGCTGTCCAGTCGGGCTGCATAGCTCCCCTGAGAGGCTCTTGATTGTAAGCAGATTTGGAAATCCAACCCCCCAGTTACCACAGAAGACTGAATGCCTGCGCACTGGGGGGTGACTCCAAATTACACACCTTTTTCAAAATTGGCATCCTTTCTGATTTAAACCCACTACTCTTGCCAGTTCCTTCCTGACGGGACAGGAATTCTGAACCTGTGTGTTTTGGTTTGTTTCTTAAGAGATGTGCCCTAGAATGAGCTCATGAGATCCCAGTCTTCTCTGGGGAACTACTGGCAGTTCGTGGTTGCTGAGATTACAGATGAGCACCACCATGCCCAGATTATGAGGTGGTGGGTGTCACCTGAGGGCTTGGTCATGCTAGGTAGGCACTCTGCCAAGTGAACTACATCCCCAGCCAGCCCCACCAGTTGTAAATTTAGAGACTTCTTTAAACAAGCCAACAACTAAGGAAAGAAAAACAAACAAACAATATTTGAGGTTATTGGAGAAAACTAGACTAAGTCGTTAAATGACTCAAGAAATTGTTTTTTAAAAAATTGTTCTTTTGCTAGGTGTGATAATAACATTATACTTGTATTTAAAAAATCCTGGTTTTAGGAGCTCCAATTTATTCAATGCCCACTTCCCCCAACACCTTATTTACACTCCTTCTACTCAACATTTTTTCTAAGACCATCTACCCATACTCTACCCGTGTGTTTTTAGGGTCCCTTAACTGGATTCACTGGAGAAATTTCCCAACTGCCACACCCAACGACCCCATTCAACCGGAAGAAGCCAAATTGGTCATCGCTCCAGTTCCCTATCTGCAGTCAAGGTTGTTGTTGTTTATTGTTGTTTGTTTGTTTTTCGAGGTAGGGTCTCACTCTTGCCCAGGCTGACCTGGAATTCACTATGTAGTCTCAGGGTGACCTTAAACTTGCGGGGATCCTCCTACCTCTGCCTCCCTAGTGCTGGGATTAAAGGCGTGCGCCACCACACCCGGCTTAAGGTTGTGTCTTCAGAGGGTGTTTTGAGGCAGTTTAGGATGACTGGTCCCCTAAAAGTAAAAGCAGAGAATGTCCTTGATCCAACCCTTGCAGTCTTCGCTTTGCTTGAGGTCAGAGAAGGATCTGACTTCTCCTTATCTCTGTTTAAAGGAATTGCCCAAATCTGTTTTTCCATAAATAACCAGAGTCCCTTCCTAAGGAGTTCCCCTTTCCTAGAACTAAGATTCCTAAAAGGAAGCGGGTGTGGTGGTGCACTTGGGAGGCAGAGGTAAGAGGTTTCACCATGAGTTTAAGGCCACTACATAGTGAATTACAGGTCAGCCTGGACTAGAGCAAGAGCCTACCTCAAAAAAAAAAAAAAAAAAAAGACTAAAAGGGTAAATCTGTACCTTGCATTGTGATTGGTTAAGCTCAATCACCAAAAGTTGGCATCAGGGCTGGCTAGCTCAGGCTTCATTCTGAACCTATAAATGAGCTCGGTTTGGATCTCAGGTGGGTGTTAGCCCCTCCCATCTTCTCATGGGTAGGAGCTCTCTATACTCTCTCCTCTTTGCTTCTCTTAATCTATTAAATTATTTTCTAAACTTAAAAAAGTTTCCTGATTTTTATGGGTAGAATATAGAGTGCTCAGATTTTCTTTAAACGCTATACCGCAAAGAGGAGAGACACAGTAAATGTGGTGGCTGTCGCAGGGCTGGGTATAAAGTTCCATGACTGATAGCACCCTCTAGACCTTGGAGTCCTTTTGAAAAATGTCACAACTAAACAAAAGACAAAATAAACACCATGAACAAATAAGGGGTTTTTCCAGAATACAAAAATGATTTATTGTTAAGTAGTTTCCACCATGACAGAAGACAGAGGGAAAAAAACAATTTGATCAACATTCACAGTTGCTGAAAAAGCCTTTAAATAATGCAATATGTGGGGTTGGGAAGATGGCTGTCAGTGGTTAAAGGCACTTGCTTACACAATCAGATGGCCTGAATTGAATTCCCTTGCCATCCATGTAAAGCCAAATGGGTATACAATTTGTAGCAGTAAGAAAGCCTGCCTCACATACACACAAACAAATAAAAATCATAATACTGCAACATTTAGTTGCAGCTATCTTTACATTGCTGGGGTAAAACACCCAACCAAAGGCATCTGATGAGTGGAGAATGTTTATTTTGGCTTAGAGTCTCAAGGGGAAACTTCATGACGGCAGGGGAAAGCATGGCATGAGCAGAGGCTGGACATCACCTCTGCTGGAGAAGATGGAAAGCAACAGCAGGAGAGTAAGCTGAACTCTGGGAAGAGAGAGCTGGCTGTAACACCCCTAAGTCCACCCCCAACAACACACCTCCTCTAGCAAACCTCCACCTCCCAAATTGTTACCAGCTGGGAACCAAACTTTCAAAATGCATGAGTTTATAGGGGACATATGATTAAAATCACCAAAGTAATCCTAACTTTAAAAATAAAAATATTAGCCGGGCGTGGTGGCACACGCCTTTAATCCCAGCACTCGGGAGGCAGAGGTAGGAGGATCGCAGTGAGTTCAAGGCCACCCTGAGACTCCATAGCGAATTCCAGGTCAGCCTGAACTAGAGTGAGACCCTACCTCGAAAAACCAAAAAAAAAATAAAATAAAATAAAAATAAAATAAAAAAATAAAAATATTGGGGCTGGAGGGATGGCTTAGCAGTTAAGGTATTTGCTTGCAAAGCAAAAGGACCCAGGTTCGATTCCCCAGGACCCACATTAGCCAGATTCACAAGGGGGCACATGTGTCTGGACTTCGTTTGCAGTGGCTAGAAGCCCTGGTGTGCCCATTCTCTCTCCCTCTCTCTCTCCCTCTTTCTCTCTCAAATAAATAAGTGGATGAAAATAAAATATTTTTTAAAAATAAGGATATTAATGGATATATTATACCCACCAAACTGACCTCTAAATATTTATATGTATGCCTATATGTTAATGCTACTCTCACTTTCAGTTACAGAAACTTCCCTTTACAAATGGTGGTGTCCGCTATGGTGATTCAAAACTCACCAGAGTGCTAAGAAATGACCATGCAGTGTCAGTACTAAATGGGACATCTCCAGAACACCCACCAAGACTCAGAGATCATTGTGGAAGAGGTGGCAGGAAAAATGCAAGATCCAAAGGAAGGGGAGAAGTGCTTATAACACTGTCTTTCAGATACAAAGTAACCTTGATATTCGTGACCTCACAGTGGCTGATGCATAATAGGAGGGGGGAAAATGTTCACATCAAAGCAGAAAAAAAGACTAGTTGGAAAGAAGGGGTTCAGTGGAGGGAGGGGGAGTTTGGGAGAGGGAAAGGGAGGGATGTGGGAGAGGATTATGATCATAGTATATTGTTTATATTTATCCAAAGAGAATTAAAGTGTTAACATCTCAGTAAAAGGGTAGATTCTAGAGTAGCACTTTGTATGAGACACTACCTTGACATGAGTGAATGAGGTAAACCCATAATTTTCTTCACTAAATAATAAGGGATCGTGATGGCTCAGTAGATAAAGCACTTGCTGCACAAGCATGAGTTCCCAGATGCCCTCAGAGCCACACACCAGAGTGAACATCGCAGGAGGGAGGCAGCTCTGGGAGAACCACCGGAAGCCAGCGGGCCAGCAGTGAACCAGGAGAAAGCCTGCCTGGGCAGGAGGAAGGGAGGGCAGGTTCCCGGAATGTCCTCGGACCTCCACATGGACATCTTCACTCACACTCACACATACACACAACACACACACACACACACATGCACACATTGAAAATAAATAGATAGGAAAAAGGTCTATCTTACTGTGATTATGCTGCTAACAATTTTATGTTCCATATACTGATAGTTCTAAAATCCTACCAAAGACCCCAAATTATTTTTATTTATTATTATTAGTAATAGTTTTTGTTTTTCTAGGTAGGTTCTCACTCTAGTCCAGGCTCACCTAGAACTCAGTATGTAGTCTCAGGGTGGCCTCAAACTCATGGCGATCCTCCGACCTCTGCCTCCTGAGTGCTGGGATTAAAGGTTTATTTTTTAATATTTTTAACTTTTTTTATTTATTTACTTGAAACAGAGAGAGAAACAGACAGACAGGCAAAGAGAATGGGCATGCCAGGGCCTTCAGCCACTGCAGACAAACTCCAGATGCATGTGCCACCTATGCATATGGCTTCCATGGGTCCTGAGAGAATCAGACCTGGGTCCTTTGGCTTTATAGGCAAGCACCAGGCCAAGTTTACTTTTTAAAAAGTAATTTGTGGGGCTGGAGAGATGGCTTAGCAGTTAAGGTGTTTGCCTGTGAAGCCAAAGGACCCAGGTCTGATTTCCCAGGACCCACGTAAGCCAGATGCACAAGGTAGTACGTGTGTCTGGAGTTCGTTTACAGCAGCTGAAGGCCCTGGCATGCCCATTCTCTCTCTCCCTCTCTTTCTCTCTCTCTATCTATCTGCCTCTTTCTCTTTCTATCTCTCTCAAATAAATACAACAAATAAATATTTAAAATATTTTTTAAAAAGTAAACTTTCCAGGTGTGGTGGTGCATACTTTTAATCCCAGCACTGGGGAGGCAGAGATAGGAGGATCACTGCAAATTCAAGGCCACCCTAAGACTACATAGTGAATTCTAGGTCAGCCAGGACTAGAGCAATACCCCACCTCCAAAAAAAAAAAAAAAAAAAAAAGGAAATTAACCTCCTTCTGAACTGTGTGTTTTCCAAAATCCCTACTCAAGGCAGGCTTAGAATCCCTGTGTGAGAGTTCATTTTGATTGTCAACTTGGTTAGATGAAGACACATAGGCCATTAATGCAGCATTTCTTTGGGGGTATCTGCAGGGGTGTTTCCAGAGATAAGTAACTGAGGAGGAAAGATACATGCTGAACATGGGTGGCACCATCCCATGGGCGAGGTTCTAGGGCTGAATAGAAAAGGAAAAAAGAGGAAGCCAGCTGAATCTGGTCTATCCCTCAGCCCATGATGCTTCCACCACGGTGCCTTCACCTCCATGAAGGACTGGATTGCTCTAAACTGTAAGCCAAAATCAAACCCTTCCTCCCTCGCATTGCTTTTGTCAGGTGTTGTGTTACAGTGATAAGAAAAGTAACCAAAATGCCCAGTACTCAGAAGGCTGAGGGAAGAGTTCAAGGCCAGGCTGTTACAGACTTAGTCTCAAAAATACTGACGGAGTTTTTCTGTGTGTGTGTTGTTTGTTTGTTTGTTCGATTTTTCAAGGTAGGGTCTCAATCTAGACCAGACTGATCAATAATTCATTATGTAGTCTCAGGCTGGCCTTGAACTCACAATGATCCTCCTACCTCACTCAGCCTCCCAAGTGCTGGGATTAAAGGTGTGCCCCACTATGCCCTGCTGGAATCTCTTTCTTCCTGGGTAAGTTTGTTTTTTTATTGGCCTAATTAGAAAATTTTCCTGGTAGATTTCAACTTACTTACAAAAGAACATTCCCTAAGAAAAGTTAAAGTTTTACAATTAACCTTTAAAAATAAGCTCCAAAGATATTATTGAGCTAATGCAGCAATATGCAAGCGTCTGTCCTCATTTGATAATTAAAGCCCCAATTAGCCCAAAGACTGCTGCGATTTCAGGGCTGCTTTGCCTGATGAAGGTCACCTGGACTCCATGTTAAGTGTGATGCAGGAATATTATTTGGCATTTAACTAATAGAAAGCCTTCTTCTTACATTTAGTTTTTTATTTTGTTTCGCTGTTTGCTTGTTTTTGTTTTTGCCTTTTTTTCACATTCCGGAAAAGACCTAACAGTCTTAAAGATGCTTGTTTTCCATGTAACCAGCGTGGACTGTGAAATGTTCTGGCTACTGTGGCCCTTCGATCTGTTCCTATGCCTTTAACTTCTGGCTTTGAACATATTCAGCTAAAGGTGAATTTGAACTTTGATCCTCTTGCCTCAACTTCCCAAGTGCAGGGGTAACAGGCATGTGTCACCACACCCTGTGTTACGCAGTGCTACGGATCAACCCAGGGCTTCATACATGGTGGGAAAGACCTCATCCAGCTGAGCTAGCTGCATCTCCAATCCTTGCCTGTCTTCTAGCATTACAAATGTGCAAATGCAAGTTCTTATGTAATCTGAATTACATAGCTCTAATCTTTTCATAAACTGCTGAAATGTTATTTCAGATGAATAAATTCAGTGCTATGTGTTCTCATTTTTTGACATACGTTCCAAACTACTGATGGGGGAAATACATAATAATGAAAGTAAAAATTCATAATTCTGAGAGTTTCAACTTGAGTCAAGTTTTGACTAATACCATATGACTTATATTAATAATAGTATCATTTATTCATTTAATTCCAGGGACTTCACGAGCTACATAGCTATCAAAGAATTTAACCAACTGCCACTTTTCTCATGTTCTTATAAAAAATGTTTGATATACATTATAATTGGGGTGAAAACATGTAGTTCTTGAAACTGAGAGCAAAGTAGAACATTAACTTAAAATCTTCTTTTTCTGTAATACACCCTAAGGCAGAATTCAAGGCACTTGTCTATACTGTAGTATAGAATGAGGAAAGCCTTCAAATTTTTATATTTTTGTTTTCTGTATGTAAACTGCATTGCAGGGGGAAAATGGACCCATACATAGGATGTGTCATGAGGAAACCCAGTGATAACATGAGCACTTTCTTTTAAAGCAAACAAGTTGTTTACATGTTGACTTATTTACATTTAATGTAATCATAAAACTTGGAGTAAATACTTCTATCTGACTGGCACTAGCCTTTCTAAGAGGATTTCTCTAGAATCTATGGTTCAGAGGCTCCCTCTTCCCAGCTGGGCTGAGCATCCAAACCAGACACGGTTTCTGGGAATGCGCCATTGATGGCGAACCCCCATTCACAAACCCAAGCACAGAGTCACCACCGCTCAGAGCTCAAAACCTCTCTACACCCCTTTGGGCTGCAATTCAGATCCATCCCAGTGATACGCCCCCTATAACAGGAGTTTGTCTGCTAGGAGCTGAAGCTGCAAACTCAATTTTAATAAAACACCTCAATCTATGAGAGCATGCATTCAAACTACCACATACCCTGTAAGCATACTTTCCCCATCATGTTAAGTACAAATCTTGGACCAAAATAAGCCCTCCCTCAAGTTGCTTCTTTAAAAAAAAAAAAAAAAAAAGATTTATTTATTTGAGAGCGAGAGAGAATGGGCACACCAGAGCCTCTAACCACTGCAAACAAACTCACTACCATTGCATCTGGCTTACGTGAGACCTGGAGATTCAAACCTGGATCCGTATCCTTCACAGGTAATTTCCGTAACTGCTAAGCCATCTCTCCAGCCCAAGTTGCTTATTAAAAAAAAAAAAAAAAAACAAAAAAAACAAAAAAAAAAAACTATGTTTTATTTATTTATTTGCAAGCACAGAGAGACAGAATGAGAATTGGCACACCAGGGCCTCCAGCTGCTTCAAAGAAACTTTAGATGCACGCACCACTTTGGGCATCTGGCTTTACATGGGTACTGGGGGATCAAACTTGGGTTGTTAGGTTTCATAAGCAAACACCTTAACCGCTGAGCCATCTCTCCAGCCCTCAAGTTACATCTTGTCAGGTATTCTGTCACAGCCATAGTAAAGTTACTAATATACCAGCTTGGCCTGTAGGTCCTGTGCACACTAGAAAGCATTCATCACCTACCTCTGTCCTGAGAACTCCTAGCATAGCATTTCTTTCTTCATACTCATGTTGTCATGGGTGGAATTTCTGCTTCATGGCCAAAGATACCTTGGGAACCTTTCCTCAGGTGCTATTGCCCTTCCCTTCTGTTCTTGTTAGATGGGTTCCCTCAATGACCAGGAACTCACCACATAAGCTAGACTGGCTAGCTGGTTAACTCCTGGGATCCACCCACTACCACCTCCCCAATGATGAGATGAGGTTATAAAGGTGTACCACAATGCATGGCCTTTTTAGGTGGGCTCTGGGGATTGAACTCTGGTCATAGTGCTTCCACGGCACGTGTTTTACCAACTGAGCCATCTCCCCAGCCCCCATCTTGGACTTGCAACCCAGTCAAGCCTTCAGATGGCTCTATCCCATCACCATCAAACTGCGACTTGATAGAGATCTCAGGTAAGATTCCCTCGGTGGAAACCAGTCCCTTCACAGAATTTTGACCCACAGTTTTGGTTTTTGTTTGTTAGGGATTTGGGGGTTTTTGTTTGTTTGTTTGTTTTTGTTGTGTGGGGTTTTTTGTTTCTGAGCCACCAAGTTTTAGGATAATTTGCCACATTACACTGTGCAGTAGTTTGAATGTATGTCCCCAGTAGGCTCACATGCTTTATTAAAGCTGGTAATTTGGCAGCGGTATCACTGTGAGCAGATCCTGGGGTCCAGCCCTAAGGTGTGTTGGTGGGTGGGTCTGATTTCCAGCTGAAAGGTATGCAGAGCAGTCTGAGTTCTGCTTGGGTCGCTGCTGCTGGCTGCCGTGTCCCTGCTGTTTGCTGTCCCTCTGTGCTCGCTTGTGGTCTGGCTAGTGCTGGTTTCTGTCTGTGTGGATCTGTGAAAGAGGCCAGCCTCTTCTTCCATTACAGAACTGCCCTTGGGTCTGCCAGCAGAAATAACCCCTGCCTCCCATAAGCCGAGTCTGGTTTGGAAGTTCATCCCAGCAATGCAGAGCAGTCTATAGCACATAACATAACCAAAATAGTGGGTTTCAAAGTTTTGCGAATTTTTTTCTCTGCTTTCTTTTACATACAGAACTTATGATTAAGCTGAATATAATAAACAGTCATAAAACTGCTATGGTTAAAGGGGATTTGGGAAGTCCTGGTTCTTGCCCACCTTCCTGAGTGGTCTCGAGGCAGGAGTGGTTCTGGGGGTACCACCGTTCTCTCCTACCTTGGAAGTAGTCCTTGCTCAAATGGAGAACCTAGGACGAAAAGACAAAGCAATGCCCTCAAGTTGCTGGTATTTGGCCAAGCTGGGGATTGCTATACTCCCCCTCAATACCACCATGCTGTAGGAAATAGGAAGATGTGTTATGCCCGTGAAAATGCCAATTGTTTGAGGGAAAGAAGGGGTGGGGATGTGGCTCAGTTGGTAAAAGTTCACCTAGCATGCTCCGGGTTCCACCCACAGCATCACATAAAGTGGGCATGGTGGGAGTGCCGTAATCCCAACCCTCAGAATATGGAGGCTGGAGGATGCGGAGTCCAAGGTCACACTTGTCTACATAGCAAGTCTGCAGCCAGCCTGAGCTACATGCAACTCCACATAAAAAAATAAAATAATAATAAGCCAGGCATGGTGGCGCACACCTTTAATCCTAGCACTCAGGAGGCAGAGGTAGGAGGATCACTGAGAGGTCAAGGCCACCCTGAGACTACATAGTGAATTCCAGGTCAGCCTGAGCCAGAGTGAGACCCTACCTCGAAGAAGAAAAAAAAAAGGAGTCAGGCATGGAGGCACACACATTTAATCCTAGCATTGGGAGGTAGGAGGATCACTGTGAGTCCAAGGCTAGCCTGAGACTACAGAGTGAATTCCAGGTCAGCCTGAGCTAGAATTAAACCCTATATTGAAAAAAAAAAAAGTTATGGGCAGGAGAGATGGCTTCACAGGCAAGCACCAATTAAAGTGCTTGCCTATGAAGCCTAAGGACTCAGGTTCAAATCCCCAATACCCACATAAACCAGATGCACAAGGTGGCACGTGTGTCTAGAGTTTGTTTGCAGGGTCTAGAGGCCCTGGCACAGCCATTTTCTCTCTCTCTTTCTACCTGCCTCTTTCTCTGTCTCAGATAATTTTTTTAAAATAAAAAAATGACAATGCATATGTCTTAATAAACCTAACCATAAATCTAATTTCCTTCGAGATTAAAAGTAATATGGAATATTTGGACTGGTAGTTCCATTCATAGTCATTAGAATCAGTTTTCTTTAAGATGTACTAGCTGTCTTTTTTTTAATTAGGTTTTTATTTATTTACTTATTTAGTACAGAGAGAGAGGGAGGGAGACAGAGAAAGAAAGTGGGTGTGCCAGGGCCTCTCGCTACTGCAAATGAACTCCAGATGCATGCACCACCATGTGCATCTGGCTTACATGGGTTCTGGGGAGTTGAACCTGGGACCTTGGGCTTCCAGGCAAGTGCCTAAACCACTAAGCCATCTCCCCAGCCCAGGCTATCTTTGTGTCCGTGATACATGAAGGCAACCCCAGGAAAGAACTTGGATATTCTCAGTCTGAAAAAACACTCATTGGTTTCGGTGAATAAAAGCATCCTATGCCCCAGACCCTGCCAAACCCACTGAAAGCTGGTTCTAAACTCTTCTAATGGGCCATTTACTCTTGTTCTTCTTTTACTTCCTAATGGTGTGAAAAAAATGGTCTAATCAATTCTGTATTGATGGCCTGCCCCGTAATACACCGAGACCCCGTGCTCCGTTATCAGCTCCTGCTTCACATTTGAAAAGATACGGTGTGTGGTCATGAAGCGAGCAACCTGGAGCAGGCTTGTCCACGTAATGGGATGAACGCATTCCTAAATAACGTGCATCCTAAAAATAAACGTGTTCAGGATTTACTACAGAACTTGGCTTTAAATTTTAGTGGATGGTTCCCAGTAGGAATAATGCTGGAATGGTAAAAACTTAACGCAGACTGATTTAAAGTGACCATCTCATTAACACAAACACAGCTAGGGAAGGCAGCCGAGCCAGATGTGCATATGCTCCAGCGGCCTTTCCTCATCTAGTAACACAGCCTCAGGGACCAGACCAGTGTCCGCCCAAGCTGATACTTACAAATGTGGCCGAAGAGTGCCACAGTGACCAGAGAACACTATTTCCTAGACTTGAGTGGGGTGAGCTAAATTAATGCAGAAGCAGAGCTCTCAACTTGCTTGAGTAACATTTAAAATCGGAGGGGCTGGGGAGATGGCTCAGTGCATAGAAGCGTTTCCTGGGCAAGCACGATGACCTGAATATGCATGCCCAGAGCCCATGGGGCAGCTGAGCGCGGGAGTGAGCATCTGTCATCTCAGCCCTCCTCCCTTGAGCTGGGAAGTGGAGTCAGGAGCACCCCTGAAAACTCATGGGCCAGTTAGCCTGGCTTACTGAAGAAAAGACCCTGCGTCAAGACAAGGTGGAAGGCGAGGACAGGTGCTCAAGGTTGTCCTCTGACCTGCACACATGCACCGTGGCATGGGCACACCTTCACTGACACACATGCACACACAGACACATATCATATACACACAGAGATAATTTTAAATAATTATCAGTTAGAAACAAGAGTATAAGGTATGTGGCTGAAATCACCAGGGAAGATACTCAACAGTGGAAACTGCAAGCCTTGTATTTGGCCAGCCAGGCCAAATGAGCCAACGGATACAATAGTGACACGTCTGTCATGGTGGAAACCAACTGCCCTCTAATTGGACTGGAGGCCTGCTCCATGGGAGGGAACACATCCCTGACACTGAAACTTAACACAGGGGTAGTCAAGAGCCCTAGGGGTGTAACGTCTGCTGCTGCCTGGCTAATTGTGTATACTATGCTTATCAAACTGCCCAGTAAGCACTTCTCTTAATGTTCATACCCTTATATTAATGCTACTCTCACTTTCGATAGAGAATCTTCTCTTTTCAGATGGCTGTGACCTTGGGATGACTCAGAAGGTATCATGGTGGTGGAAAGAAGTGACCAAAGTGCTCAGTACTGTAATATCTCTATCATACCTTCCAAGGCTCAGGGTCTAATGCAGAAGAGGTGGCGGAAAGAATGTAAGAGCCAAAGGAAGGGTAGGACTCCATACAACGTGCTCCCCCCAGACACAAAATGGCCTGGATATCCATAACCTCACAGTGCCTGACACTACTACACAAAAACATCATAATCTGAGGAAAAGATCATGACATCAAAATAAAAGAGATACTGATTGAGATGGGGAAGAGATATGATGGAGAATGGAGTTTCAAAGGGGAAAGTTGGGGGAGGGAGGGTATTACCACGGGATATTTTTTATAATTATGGAAGTTGTTAATAAAAATTTGAAAAGAGGGCTGGAGAGATAGATTAGCAGTTAAGCTCTTGCCTGTGAAGCCTAAGGACCCCAGTTCGAGGCTCGATTCCCCAGGACCCACTTTACCCAGATGCACCAGGGGGCGCACGTATCTGGAGTTTGTTTGCAGTGGCTGGAGGCCCTGGTGCACCCATTCTCTCTCTCTCTGTCTGCCTCTTTCTCTCTCTATAAAAATAAACCAAAATAAAATTGAAAAGAAAAAAAAGTTATGTGGCTGAGTTGGTAGCATGCTCACCCGGTATGGTGGTTTGATTCAGGTGTCCCCCATAAACTTAGGTGTTCTGAATGCTAGGTTCCCAGCTGATGGAGATTTGGGAATTAATGCCTCCTGGAGGGAGTGTATTGTTGGGGGCGGGCTTATGGGCTTTATAGCCAGTTTCCCCATGCCAGTGTTTGGCTCACCCTCCTGTTGCTGTGGTCTACCTTATGTTGGCCAGGGGGTGATGTCCACCTTCTGCTCATGACATTGTTTTCCCTTGCCATCATGGAGCTTCCCCTTGAGCCTGTGAGCCAAAATAAATCTCTTTTTCCCAGAAGCTGCTCTTGGTTGGGTGATTTCTACCAGCAATGCGAACCGGACTGCAACACCCAGCATGCGTGGATCCCTGGGTTCCATCTCCAGCACTGCATGGACAGGGTGGGAAGCTGTAGGCCTATCAGGTCAGAACTTTCTGGGTACAGGCAGGAGGATCCAAAGTTCAAAGTTATCCTCTGCTGCATAGGGGAATTCAAGAGACTCTGTCTCCAAAAAATATGACACATACACACACATTCACACTAAAACTAGGAAAATGATGGCAACCACCTATAGTTCCAGCTAATAGATGCTATATAAATAAACAATTTCCTGAGCCCAGTAATTTAAGACTAGTCTGGACAACATAGAAAGACTTTCTATCTAACTATCACATATGTTTTACTCTTAAAACTCAACCAAATATTGTGTCCACCAAGACCAGGAATATTTTGGGAACCTGCCTGAAATAGAACACGAACTCAACAATGTCAATGACCCAGTTGGACTTTACAACACAGATGAAGTGATGACAGCTAATTGTTTTTGACAACTGATATCCATAATGCGCATATTTGCTGAGATGAAGTGGCCAAATGGTTAGGGAGATGGACTTCTGAAATATATGCATTTGAAAAGCAAATATGAAAACTTAGTTAGGTGGTGAGTCAAAGAAATGAAAGTTTAGTTTTCATGATAAAACTCATAAACAAGTCATTTGGGCCAGGCATTCATTTCTCTTTTCTTCCAAGTCAGTAAAGAACAAAAATATATATGTAGCAGTCTCATGTACCCCAGGTTGTATGAATTCTTTCAAATTACTTATATAGTAGAGAATGACATTGAACTACTGATCTTCCTGCCTCTGCCTCCATGGTAGATATTTGAGTCAGGGTTTCTTGGATCTTGGACTGATCTCCAACTCAGTATGTAGCCAAGGAGGATGACCTTAACTCCTGATCCTCCTGCCTTCACCTTCCAAGTTCTGGGATGACAGGCTTGTGCCACCACTCCTGGTTTTATGCAGTGCTGAGGAGCAAACCAAGGGCTTTGTGTATGCTAGGTTACCAAATGAGCCACATCCCCACCCCAAGATTTTGTTTTTCTTTTTGGTTTTCGAGGTAAGTTTTCACTCTAGCTCAGGCTGACCTGGAGTTTACTATGTAATCTCAGGGTGGCCTCAAACTCAGAGATCCTCCTACCTCTGCCTACCAAGTGCTGTGACTAAAGGTGTGTGCCACCATGCCCAGCTAAGAAATATTTATTTTTATGCCTATATTTTGAAAGGAACCTCAATCAAAATTATGAACAACAGTACAAATCTCTTGAAACCCAAGAAGAATAACAAAAGTTTAAAATAGCATTGATACCATTAGCCAAATCTATAATGTAAATTGTCCGGGCATTTTCCCCACATTTGCAACAAGGAGGTATAAAAGACATTTAGTCACCTATCTTTGAGTGTCTAGGTGTTGAAACCCACTGATGTTTTGTGAAGGCACATGTGTGTGGTGGGTGCACAGGCATGCATGTGCATGGTGGAGACCCGAGTTTGACATCAACCGCATTCATCCATCACCCTCTACATTATTTACTGAGACAGGATCTCTCACTTAAACCCAGAGTCTGCAAACTTGCCCTGGGGAATCTCTCACCTCTACCACCTAGTGCTGGTATGGTAGCTTGAATGTGTGTTTTATTAAACTTGTAACTTGGGTGTCCAGTTGCCTGACTGGAGAAGGTGTCACTGGGGGCAGATCCTGGGCTCCAGCCCTAAGGTGTACACAAAGTTGTGAGCTCTGGGGTCCTGCTTGGTGCTGAGTTCTGTGTGGGCTGATGTTGGTGTTTTTCTTGCTATTATTTCTCCCCCTGCTTGGATTTATGAATGGGAGCCAGGTTCTTCTGCCTTACATGGAACGTCTCCTGGATCTGTAAGCTGAAATAAACCCCTGCCTCCTATAAACTGTGTGTGGTTTGGATGTTCATCACAGCAAAGTGAAGCTGTCTACACAAGCTGGGATTACCCATGGGCCACCACCCCACCCAGCATTTATGTGGGTATTAGGGAACCAAACTCTGGTCCTTACACTTGTATAACAAGCACTGTCTTACATTGTTTCCTCAGTCCTGAAGCCTACCAATTCTCAATGCAAATGAAAGATACAATGTGAAATAAGCTGAAAATACTGACCACACTAGGCATCCTATCTCTCTGTCACCCTCTCAGAGGAGAGAAATGAGAATGCTAAGGAAAGCTCCCAGCTTAATCAGTAGATTGTCCTCCCCTCTTAGCTGTTAGATCTCCTTGTGAAGAACTCTCCCCTCTCACGGCCCTTATAAGGAAAGACTTAGTAGTTACAATGATAAAAGAAATGATGCAACCTCATATTAAAATTCACTTTGCCATTTACAAAGTCCTTTCCTTTTTTCACTTATTTTGTTTTGGGTTTTGGAGTCAAGGCGTCTCTTGTATAGTCAAGGGTTGGATTTGACCTCTAAAGTTTCTTGCTTCAGCCTCCCAGGACTGCAATGACAGGCCTGGGCTGCCAGCCCAGCTCAAGCCCTTTCCTTCACGTATTTGTACCTCCTGGTGGTTCTATGAAGTATGCGTGGTGAGTGCTGTCATCCCACTTTACAGCCAAGGAAAACGAAGGCCAGGGAAATGTGTAATCTTTCCTGGTCTCAGCTAACTAGATTACAGTTGGGGAATAAAAGTTAAAGTTATCTAATGTCTAGCCCACCTCTCCAGCCCTTGTCAAATACAGCCCCCTTATATCATAATGAGATAACACCCCTTTAATAAGAAAAAGAAAAACCTCATTTTGACTCTATGCAAGTCAATATCTATATTTACTTCCTTCTCACATAACTCTAATTCCTGTGTTGTGACTTCAGAAAACATGAAAGAAAATGAAATAGAAATTTCCTCAAACACATAAAAGTTGAGCAGAATATAGATTTAAGAATATCCTTAGGCACAGATTCACCCAAGACAGTTGAACAAGGAGAGGGTGAAACCCAATGCCATATTTAAAAAGCAAATGGCTGGAGAAAGAAAAAAGGTTCTGAGAAAAATAAATTGGTTTCACTCAGCTATTAACCCTGAGCTCAGGGCCCAAATGTCATAGAAGCGTCAGAAAATGAAAGAAGAAACCATTCTGAGATTGCAACCCTTGCTAAAGGAGGAAGTTACATGCAGTCCAGTGGCAATGGAGCTAAGACTCCCACTCTGAATGGTAAGGCCAGGAAGAAATGACTAATCGAGAATACTTTAAGGTCAGGAGAGATGGCTCAGCCACTCATAATCGAGAATACTTTAAGGTCAGGAGAGATGGCTCAGACATTCAGGCACTTGCTTGCAAAGCCTGGTGGCCTAGGTTCAATTCCCCAGTACCCACGTGAAGCCAGATGTACAGAGTGTCACATGCATCTGGAATACATTTATAGTGGCAGAAAGCCCTGGTACGCCCACCATTTCTCTGCATGCAAATAAATGAATAAAAATATTTTTTAAAGGAATACTTTAACACAATCTACTTTTTAAAAAGAGAGAGTGAGATTGGGGCTGGGCTGGAAAGATGATACAGTGGTTAAGGCACTTCCCTGCAAAGAAAAATGACCCAGGTTCCATTCCGCGGGACCCTTGTAAGCCAGATGCACAGGTGGAACATGCATCTGTAGCTCGTCTGCAGCAGCTGGAGGCCCTAGTGTGCCCATTCTCTCTCTCTCTGTCCCTTTCTCTCAAATAAATAAATAATTTTTTTTTTTTTAAGAAACAGAGATTGGACTCGAGAGGTGGTTCAACAGTTAAGGTAGTTCTCTGTAAAACATCATGACCAGGGTTTGATTCCCCAGTACCCACATAAAGCCAAATGCACAAAGTGGCACATGCATCTAGAGTTTATTTGTAGGGGCTGGAAGCCCTGGCATGCCCATTCTCTCCCTCCCTCCCTCTCTCTCTCTCTCTCTCTCTCTCTCTCTCTCTCTGTGTGTGTGTGTGTGTGTGTGTGTTTCTGTAGTTCTGTGCTTGTAAATAAATAATTTTTTTAAAAGACAGATTGTGAACTGGGCATGGCGGCACACACCTTTAATCCCAGCACTCAGGAGGCAGAGGTAGGAGGATCACCATGAGTTCAAGGCCACCCAGAGACTACATAGTGAATTCCAGGTCAGCCTGGATTAGAGTGAGACCCTACCTCGAAAAAGGAAACAAACAAACAAAAAGTAGCACTAACACAAAAAGTTGTCTTGAATGGCACAAAAGAACAGGAACATGTATACCTTATAACATGTTTTTATCAGAATGCTAAAATAACACTGTGGATTTGAATAAATCACAAGTCTGAAAAAGAATATGGAAACAAAGGTGATGGAATATCTGAGCACGCCTTAGGAAAAGAGTAGGCAGGGAAGGGGCAGGGAGAAAGAGAAGAAGGGAGAGAAGGGGAAAGGGAGATGTGAAGAGGAATAGAGAAGGAGAGAGGAAGGAGGGGAAGCAGAGGAGGAAGGGAGAGCTGAAGAAACTTCTAGAAGAAAAGTCTGCTTGAAGTTGGGGATATAGCTCAGTTGGTAGAGTTCTCAATCAACATGCACAGAATATCTGGGTTAGACCCCCCACCACCCAGCACTGCATAAACCGGGCATGGTGGCATACACCTATAATCCCAGTGCTCAGGAGGTGGGAGCAGGAAGATCTGAAGCTCAAGGTCAATCTTGGCTACATTTTGAGTTGAGAAGGAGAGACAGAGAGAGAGAGAGAGAGAGAGAGAGAGAGAGAATCAACTGGAAGCCCACAGAGAAATGATTAACAATTGTTTGTTGCCCCAGCATGCTCCTGAGAAGGTGAACTCAAAGCCTGAGGCCCAGGACAGCATGATAAGGCCACATGTGGATAAAAAGGACAGTCTGACTGAAGCTTAGCAACACCGAGCTAAAGAGTAAGCAAGAGGACTACAATGAAGACAGTGTGACTAGATGTGATATCTTAAAGGACTGAAATGAATTCAGTTACAGTAATACCAGTGTGAAAACAATAGACTAAATCCCAAACAGTGATCACTGGTATGCCTATGCTAAAGAAACTACAAAGGGAGCAGAAACTGTGGTAAAAGATATAATCGAAGAAAAACCACACCCTCTCCTGAGCAAATCAGTGATAGGGAAAGCTCTCTGCAAGCACTTCCTAAGTCAGTTATGGGCACCAGGGACAAAGTACTCACCCTGTACAGTTCCAGAGACACAATTTTCCTATGTAAACATGGCATGTGTGTGTGTGTGTGGTGTGGTGTGGGGGTGTGTGTTATATGCAGGTATAGTGCCAATGCTGTGCCCTGTGAGTGCAGGAAGGACACCCCCCTGCCAACCACCACCAATCATCCTCATGTGCCCTTGAGACTAATTCTCTCACTGATCCTAGAGCTTGACATTTTTATGAGCCCAACAATATTCTCTTCTCTGCTCCTGAGAGGACTAGGGTTACGGGGGTCCGTGGCCAACACAGCTATTTACAAGGGTACTGGGGAATTGAACTCAGGCCCTCATGCTTGCACAGGAAGCACTCTTACATGCTGAGCCACCTCTCCAGCTCTATGAGGGTGAATTTTACGTGTCAACTTGACATGTACAGACATTTGGTCAAACATTATTCTCTGATTTTTGCAGTAAGATTAGCATTTAAATTGATAGACTAAAACGAATCAAAATGAATTACATACACATATGAAAATTTAAAGTAAAGCCCATGAGTATGTATAATTAATATATACTATAAACAATGCATAAATAAATTTGCAGGCTGAGGACAGCAAATTACCCTCCCCAAGTGAGTGACTCTCCTTTAGTCAATTAAAGACAGAGCAAAAAAGCTGAATAGAGGATTAGGGATGTGGCTCTGTTGAGAGAGTTCTTATCTAGCTTGTTGGAAGTCTAGGGTTACCTCCCCAGAACCAAATCAAATAAAACTGAGTATGTTGGTGCAAACTAGTAATTCCTGTATTAAGGAAGTGGGGGCAACTGGATGAGGAGTTCAAGGTTGTCCTCAGCTATAAATGGCCAGTTCAAGGCCAGCCTAGACTTACTGTCTCTTCCTATCATATTGCCTAAGCTGGAACATTGGTCTTTTCCAAAAGCCTTCAGATACAGACTGAAACACCGGTTGTCTTTGAGTCTCTTTGAGTGCAGTGCCCCCCTTCTCCCATAGGTTCATGTGTGGAATACTTCCTCACAGCCAGGGCACTGCTCTGAGAGGTTGGGTAACCTTCGGGAGGTGGAACCTGTCTGCAGAAGTAGCTTACCAGGAGCGAGTCTTTGAAGGTTCTAGCCTGGCCAATAGTTCTAGCCATTGTCTGTGCTTCCTGGCTTACCATGATGACAAGAGCCTCTGTTACACTCCCATTACCATGATCTCTACCACACTTACCCAACATGATGGACTGAGCCTTCTGAAACCAGGATCCAAAATAAATCCCTTCCTCCCTTGGGTTGTTTCTGTCAGACATTTTGTCATGGCAACATTAAAGAAACTGATATGGGTGGGAATGTAGCTCTGTTGGTAGAATGCTTGATTAGCAGGCATGAGGCCATGGGTTCCATGCCCAGCACTACAATAAATCAGTAACTAATACAGCTCTCAGGCCTACTTGCTTTGGGGATGAGCTTTGACCCTCAGTTAGATGCAGCCTGGGACTGGAATGACATAGAAATCAGCGACTCTCTGTCTCAAGCTTCCAAACTCCAGATATAAGAACTCCTCAGCCACCATAATGACATAGAGCAGTTCCTTAAAATAAATCACACTCTCATATAAATACACCACATGTATACATATCCTACTTGTTCTATCCCTCCAGAGAATCCTAACTAACACACCTAAAAAGTAAAGAAAAAGAAATATCAAACTGATATCATGTGTTTCCATAGTAACATGCATTGGCTGAGGCCTAGAGAAATATCCACAAAATTTTAATGAAAAGAAACCGTGACTCAGGAGCACTCAGTCATGACTTCTTTCTACTGTAGAGATAATGACAGATCTTTTTAAAAATAAAAGAACTGGGAATGGCAGCAACGTGCTCTTCCAGAAACACACACACACACACACACACACACACACACACACACACGACAGTGGCATCTGAGCAAATAAGAGATGAATAAAGAAAAGATCAGAGAAGCTATGATGCAACTGCTGATGGGAACCAATTCTCCTCAAAGAAGTTACACTAACATGATAGGAATTATAATTCCAGAATGTAAACACTACACATAGGAATAATTTGAAAATGATAATTGCAGAACTCAGGCTGTAGCTCAGTTGGAAGAATGCTTGCCTAGCATGAAGAAAGTTTTAAATTTGATCCCCAGCACTGAATAAAACTGGATTTGGAGCCAGGCATGGTGGTTCATGCCTTTAATCCCAGCATCAGGAGGCAGGTGCAGGACGATCACTGTGAGTTCGAGGCCACCCTGAGACTACAGAGTGAATTTCAGGTCAGCTTGGGGTAGATCAATACCCTACCTTGAAAAACCAACAACAAAAATAAATATGCTGTGTTTTGTTGTGCTACCTATAATCCCAGCATCAGAGAAGTAGAGTCTAGAGTCGCAACAGTTCAAAGTCATCTTCAGTTACATAGCCAGTTTGAGACCGGCCTGGGATACATGAGATCCTGTCTCAAACATAATAATAATGTTAATAATGGTAAATCCAATAGTTGCTCAATGGCACTTCCATCATGATATCACATTTATAAAACACATCTACTTGAGTGTCTACATAGTGTGAACTATGGCAATTTCTATAGTAGCATTCTAAAGAACTAACTCTTATTTTTCATTTTTACTTTATTTTTTAATTTTTTTTCTTTTCATTTATTCATTTGAGATAAAGAAAGAGGTAGAGAGAGGGAGAGAGAGAGAGAATGAGCATTCCATGGCATCTAGCTGCTGCAAAAGAAATCTGGACGCATGTGCCACCATGTGCATCTGGCTTATGTGGGTACTGGGGAATAGAACCTGGGTCCTTGGGCTTTGCAGGCAAGTGCCTTAAATGCTAAGCCATCTCTCCAGCCCTTATTTTTACATTCTTAACTAGTCTGAGTTATTATTATTTTATGTTATATTTTTCTTTTGTTTTTTTCGAGGTAGGGTCTCGCTCTAGCCCAGGCTGACCTGGTACTCACTCTGTAGTCCCAGGCTGGCCTCAAACTCACAATGATACTCTTACCTCTGCCTCTTGAGTTCTGGGATTCAAGGTATGTGCCACCATGCCCAATGAATACTTTTTTTTTTTAATGGCGCCAAGAAGATGGCTCAGCCACTAATGACTTTTGCTTAAAATTTTTTTAAGCAGGAAAGCATTTTTTTTCAGGAAAGTAGCAGTTTTAGTTTTCCTTTATTATTACTTTAATAGCATAAAAAAGAATGGGTTTCATTAAACAGATTTTTCTTCTAAAAAAGTACTAGAAGTGAATCTGCAAAGATTCTTAGCAATCATGAAAATACAGCTCATTGTTTGTCACATGTTTTGTTAAAATAAATTTCAGTTTCTAAAAATATCAAGTTGCTCCCTAGCTATCTTTTTGCTATTAAAAATTCAACACAATGCTTCTATGGATAATTCAAAAGTGCTTCTGTGTACCTTCCCAGCACTTGCGCTTGCAATAGAGCTACACAGTCTTTCCAAGAAGACCTCTTGCTCCTTCCCACTTCAAGGTCCTTGCCTGCGGTGACTGCGTTTTCCCTCCATTGCCATTCGGTCACATTGCTTTCCCCAAAGCAGAGCACCTGTGTAGACATGGGCAGCAGTAGACCTAGCTTTAAATAATGGTTCATTTTCTAGCTGTGTGATCTTGGTGAATTCTTTTCTTGCTGATACTCAGAGAATGAGACCATTAAACGTGATATATAATGTTAAAAGATTTAAACAGACTGGATCTGTAGCTCAGTTGGTAGAGTGCTTATCTGTCATATGCAAGGCCCTGGGCTCGGTCCCCAGTGTGTAAATAAATGGACATAGATTAAATCCCAACTAACAGCTCATGTTATTTTCAACAAAATTATTGCAGATGCCTCTCAATTTATGATGGAGTCCTAATGAATCCATCATATCTTGAAAATATCAAGGACCACGTACCCCTGTGGTGGTTTGAATGTAAAATGACCCATGTGGACTCCTGTGTTTGAAAATGTCATCCCTGATGGTAGCACTTTTCGGAGGTGGAGCCTTGCTGGAGGAAGCATGTCTTTGGGAGCCTTGAGGTGTTACAGCCCAACCTTGCTTGCTGTTCTCTGTATATGTGGTTCCTATCTACTCATGTGACCATGTGACCCTGGATTCCTGCCCCTGCCATGCTTTCCCTCAGAGCTGAAAATAAACCCTTTCCTTCCTTAATTTGCTTCCGGTCAGGTACTGTATCCCAGCGATGAGAAACTAACTGATACCACCAAGAGCCCACTGACCATCACACAGCGACGGTGTGCTGCAGGATGGCGTTATCCCACGGTTGACAGGAAGCTGCAGCTTTCGACTGGCTTCCAGCATCCAGAGAAAATAACCTTGTTTTACTTTTTCCTTTCTTTTTTTTCTTCTTGGATGCGGGTGTGTAATGTGTGGCGTTGTATGTGTGGCATGCAGATGCCCATGCCCTGTGAGAAAGCACGTGGAGACCAGCGGAGAACATTCGGTGCCCTCTTGTCACTCACCTTGGGAGGGCCAGGCTCTTACCTGCTGAGCCATCTCCTCAGCCCCCCAAGGAGAGCCTTGTACTGACATCACTAGCCCAGGAGAAAGCTCAAACTTCGACATCTGAAGGATGTTTTCTGCTGAATGCCTATCACTTTTGTACAACAACAACAACAACAACAGAAAATTACTGGATGCTGTCGGATTGAACGGCCTGCAGGGTGTGCGGCGTGCTTCACAGCAGTAACATTCATGAGTCACGGCCTGTGCTGGGGTAAGCTTCTCAGTGACCCCACTGTCATTTTGCCCTCCATTGCTCCTTTAAGCAACCCCTCACCCAATATCCTAAGTGGCACACACAAAAAAAAAAAAAAAAAAAAATCATTAAATCGAACCATCCTAAGCTGCAAGCCCTCTGTAACTAACTATTCCACAAGTTGGAAAAGGAAGGAGCTAGAGGGAGAATTAAATTGGAAAGCATTCTAGAAGCCTCTGCAAAGCCAGTCCCCACGGCATCTCAGTTTTGCATGTCTGTGGCCTTTACAGGGTCCTTCAGAGAGTGGCTAGCCTCCACCATAAAGCCTGGTGTCCCACGCAGCCTGGCCCTTTGTAGACTCAAATAGAAAGGAGATCTCTGCATATTCGTCTTCACAGCTCAGGTCTGGATTAAGTTGTATGATCCCTGGGGTATATCATTTACCAAGTGGTAAAGTGCAATCAGGCTGTTTGACTGCCCAGAAACCAGGTCCGTGAGGCAGGTCTCAGCCTTTCCAGGTGACGGCATGACCAGCACGAAAACTCCTCCTAACCCCCACTGAACCCTGGCCTCAAGGGTGGAGTCAGGCCTCCATCATCAGGCCCTAGATTGCTGTCTGGCCAGCTCCCTGGGGCACGCCTCCTTCTGCCTGGGAGGTGTTCATGGGGCGCACACAGCTGTCCAAGGAGAAAGAGTCCCTTAAGCACGGTACCTTAGCCTTATCCTCTTGAAGATTTAAGATCAGAATATACTGTGTTCTGGCTACAGGGCCAAGTCCTCTCATGTTGGCATAGCCATCAGAGGCACAGGACATTCTCTGGGCCACAGGCCGGGTCCGAGTTCACACAGAGGGAAGCCCTCCCTGTCTAGGAGCTAATGGGCCGTGAAAAGAGCAGCTTGGGAATTCCTGGCAGGCCCGCCTCGCCTCAATCAGAGTCATCAGCTCCGTTACTGTAAAAGGATGCTGGAGCAGAGGACAGACACACTTTGTGTCGTGCCACAAGGCATCCTATTAAAACACACACACACCCCCCTCTCAATTCTGATGCTAAGGTCTGGGGTGTGACTAAGTTGGTGGACTGCTTGCCTAGCGTGCATGAAGCCCTGGGCTCCATCCGCAGTACCACTCGTAAACCGGGCTTGTGCACATCCATGAAGTCAGCACTGCGGAAATAAAGGCAGGAGGATCAGAAGTTCAAGTTCATCCTCATCCATATAGGGAGTCTGAGGCCAGCGTGGGATACACAAGACCCTGCTGATGGAGGAAAGAAGGGAGCAAGGCAGTGAGGGAGGGAAGAAGAGGAGGAGGGGAGAAAAGGAGGAGGAGGTGATGGCAGAGGTTCACTGATATCTGGACATTTAATTTCTCCTCTTTAGTTGTGCTTTTCTTGCATGTGGCTATGTATAACAAAGGCCTCCGTGATTAAAGACGAGCTGTTGATGGGACAGTCTCTACGTTGTGGTTGGTTGTAGGAAAGAGCTTCCATGTTAGTCAACAGAACCTTCCACTGATGAGGACGAGAACAGAGAGTCTAAGGAATTGGTGCGTGTCATCGTGAAGGCTCCATAAGTCTGTAGGGCAGGCCTCAGTCTCTACTAAGACCTTCCACGGATTTGATGGCTCTGCCCCACTAGAGAGGGTAATCTGCTTTCTTCCAAGACCACTGGTTGAAATAGTAATCTCATTCCAAAGAAATATTTATAGACTAGAATATCTCTCATATCATAGACAGATCTAGAATGACTGGGGATATAGTTCAGTGGTAGAGTACTTGCCTAACATACATGAGGCCCTGGGTTTGATTTCCAGATATGCCCTCCCCAAATCACCTATGTTCTAGAAATAGCTTAGAAATTTTTAGCTTGACCAAATATCTAGGTAGAAAAGCCCAGCCAAGTTGACACACAAAATTAACTTTTTTGGGGGGGTTCAAGGTAGGGTCTCACTTGCTCAGGCTGACCTGGAATTCACTATGTCGTCTCAGGGTGGCCTTGTGCTCCCGATGATCCTCCTACCTCTGCCTCCCGAGTGCTGGGATTAAAGGCGTGCGCCACCACGCCCGGCAAAATTAAATTTTTTAGTATTTTCTTTTTTTAATTTTTTTTATTAACAACTTTCATAAGTGTGGACAATAAACCATGGTAATTCCCTACCCCCCACCTTCCCCTTTCTAACTCCACTCTTCATCATACCCCTCCCCCTCTCAATCAGTCTCTCTTTTATTTTGATGTCATCATCTTTTTCTCCTGTTATGATGATCTTATGTAGATAGTGTCAGGCACTACGAGGTCATGGAGATCCAGGACATTTTATTTCTCAGGCCCACAAAATTAAATTAATCACTTAGTACTCCCAGCAGTCTCCTCCAGACTCCACTACTGCCAATCACGAAAGAGGGACAGTATCTTGGCCTTTAAATTTCTCTGAGGTCTAGATTTAGTACCAAAACCAGGACATGAATATTCAGGCCCTACCGTGACACACAGGCTCAGAAAAGCAAAGGGATTGAGGAACGACTGGGCTGAAGGCCCCCCTTTCCCACAGCTGAAATGTGCCCTCGAATAATATTAAAGCAGTCAAAGGAAATGAGTAGAGTCGACAGCATGAGTCACCAGGTTTCTGGTTTGTTTTTTAACATTTTAATTTATTTATTTACAAGCAGAGAGGAGAAAGAGAATGGGTGCCCCAGGGCCTCTAGCCACTGCAAATGAACTCCAGATGTTATGTGCCAGTTTATGCATCTGACTTTGTGTGGCTACTGGAGAATTGAAGCCAGGTGGGCGTGCTTTTCCAAGCAAGCGCCCTAACCACTGAACATCTCTCCAGCCCAAGTTTCTAAAGAACTCTGTGCAACAGTGTGGAGACCTGTGATGCTGCAGAGCCAGCAATTCCTCCTTTCAGCTCCTGCCGTTCTGGCTTTTCTTTCTCCCACTCTCCTTTTCCTTGGGGGAGGGGCTGAGGCAACCTCAGACAGATATTCCTAGAGTGATACAGGTCAGGCAGTTGGAGTTTAAAGTCCAGTTCAAATCCTCAACCTTCATCAATTATCAATTATTATATAAGGAAATAGCCCAGCCACGTCCAGCTCATGAATTGTTTCCTCATGGCCTTTACTAATCAGTCTCACGGTTAAAATAGGAGATTCAGAACAAATCTCTGATATGTGGACCCCAAGTTGGAACAGTCCAAGGCTTTCATTTTCCTGGTGTGAGCTAAGGAACATTTAGCCACCTTGCAAAGAGTGACAAGAAGTTTCATTAAGGCTGGGCATGGTGGTGCACGCCTTTAATCCCAGCATTTAGGAGGCAGAGGTAGGAGGATCACTGTGAATTCCAGGCCATCCTGGGATTGCAGAGTGAGATCCAGGTCAGCCTGGGATAGAGTGAGACCCTGCCTCAAAAAAAAAAAAAAAAAAAAACCACTTCAGAGAAGTTTTATTAAATGTGTTTATTATCTTGATACAGACAAGCATGAAAATAGCTAGGCTTGGGTTCTGTTGAGAGACTACCATAATATGTCTGTATGTAGTTCCTAGAGTGTAATGCGGTGTGCATGTTTGCAGAATTAACTATCTTGCATACTTTTCCAATTTATTGTCTCCTGTCCCCACTGTCCCAAACCCCACTCGGCTACAGGAACTATGAGCATGTGGATGTGAGGACCCTGTTCCTTGGCTACTGGGTAATCATCCCCAGATCATCACCACACTTAAGCTGGGCCATGCCTTGGTGGTGTGTGGGCCTTGGAATGATTAGCAAACTGAAATAATCTTGCTTTGGTGACTCAGTGCTTAGATGTAAAACTCAAGTCTTTCTGGAAGCATGTCTTACAAAACTCAGAGCAAGCCTGAGAGGAGAGAAGAGAGCCACATTCAGAAAGGAGGAGGAGAAGACCGTGAAAAACCTCCCCTAGCCCTTGGCTCTAAGCATTCCTGACCACACCTCTATGCTGCCTGATCCTGATGGGCCTAGGCTTCCTGGAATTCCAGGGGAAAAAAAGTACTAGCACTTCTAGAATCCACCAGAAGACTTGCCCTTATTGTGTAAGTTCCTTAATATTAGCTTTCTAGCTCCTGTGAAAGAAGGAAGAAAAGGAAGGCTAGGGAAGGAGGGACGGGAGTGAGAGGAGGGAGAGAGCAGGAGGGAGGGAGGAGAAAAGTCCTGGCCGTTATATAATGTGGCACTCGTCATTGCTCAGACTGGATACAGAGAATTGGGTGAGATAAGGAGCACAGAGGGCTTTGTCATCAATAAAGCATGACTCATAGCATGTCCCTTT
This sequence comes from Jaculus jaculus, assembly GCF_020740685.1. Lineage (NCBI taxonomy): Eukaryota > Metazoa > Chordata > Mammalia > Rodentia > Dipodidae > Jaculus > Jaculus jaculus. The sequence continues at coordinate 88,135,154 of NC_059112.1, read as the reverse complement.
GACATCTTTAACTGGGAGTAAAACTGGCTGCTTAAAGACCAATAGCTTGTTATGCTGTCATCTTGCTTTTTTTCAAATGTTTTATAGGGTTATCTTTCTTTGTGATCCTGAAGATTACATAATATTGATTCATCCTTAGACTAATTTCCATTTATATGGTGCGTGCCTCAAATCCCAGCACTCGGGAGGCAGAGGTAGGAGGATTTTCATGAGTTCAAGCCCACCCTGATAGTGGTAAATAGTAAATTCCAGGTCAGCCTGGATTAGAGCAAGACCCTACCTCAAAATAACTAAATAAGCTTAATACAAACTTGAACATCAAACAATGTGTGCATTGCATACATTTATCATGTTATAAGAGAACCCATTATTTTGAACAATTAATACGGGTTCGTAAAAAAGGGGGAACTTGGCTGGAGAAACGGCTTAATGGTTAAGGCACTTGCCTGCAAAGCCAAAGGACCCAGGTTTGATTTCCCAGGACCCATGTAAGCCAGATAAACAAGGTGGTACTTGCATCTGGAGTTCATTTACATCAGCTGGAGTATCTGGTGTACTCTTTCTCTCAAGTAAATTAAAAAAAGAAATACTTTAAAAGGGGGGGGGCAGGACTGGAGAGATGGCTCAGTGGTTAAGGCACTTGCCTGCAAAGCCTAACAACCAAGTTTGATTCCCCAGTACTCACGTAAAGCCAGATGCACAAAGTGGCGCATGCATCTGGAGTTAATTTGTAGCAGCTGGAGGCCCTGGCCTGCCCATCCTCTCTCTGTCTCTCTCCTCTCTCTCTCTTTCTTTCTCTCTCTCTCTCTGCTTGAAAATAAGTAAAAATGAAACATATTTTTTAAAAGGCGGGGGCTAGAGAGATGGCTCAAGTGGTCAAGGCACTTGCCTACAAAATCTAATGACCCAGGTTTGGTACCCCAGTACCTACGTAAAGCTGGATGCACAAAGTGGTACATGTGTCTGGAGTTCATTTGCAGTAGCTAGAGGTCCTGTCATGACTGTTTTTTTTTTTCTCTCTCTCTCTCTCTTTGTAAATAAATTTTTTTAAAAATTTTTTAAAAAATTAAAGGGGGTTCTGGAGAGATGGCTCAGAGGTTAAGGTGCTTACCTATAAAGCCTAACAACTGAGGATTGAGTCCCCAGTACCCACATAAAGCCAGATGCACAAAGTGCCACATGTGTCTGGAGTTCATATGCAGTGGCTGGAGGCCCAGGCTTGTCCATTGTCTTCCTCTCTTTCTCCCTGCTTGCAAATATTTTTTAATATATTTAAAAGCACTGCATACTGTATAAACAGAATAACAGCCTTTACAGAGAGGTCAGTTTTCATTCATGTGATATCCTTCCTCTGAAACACTACCTCTTTTTTTTTTTTTCCCAGAAGTTTATAAAAGTAAACTGTAACATCATATTCCCTGGCTTTGGGCTAGAATCAGATCAACTCCATCTGGTAACTGACTAGGTCACAGCACTCAAAGGCTCTGATTGGCTGCTCACAACCATTGCAGGTATTTCTCCAGGGAAATCTGTGGTTCAAGCCATTAGCAGGTCACAGTAGCCAGAAGGGACACACACAGTCCAATTCATCCGCACGCGAGGACAGCCTGACAATCAATGTGGAGTCTGCAGTGCTGAATGCTGTCTGGGCTTTGTTATGTATACATAGTTTCATTTGCCATCACTGTGACATAAATATGGTTTTATATACTGGAAAATCATTTTCCAAACATGTGGCTAAAAGGAAGAACAACAAATGGGGTCCCGGGTGATGAAAAGATGGGCAATTTGTATCAATAATATGACCTACTATGGGCGGTCCTCAGGATGCTTCCAAAATAATTATGAGCCAGAGTTCTTTTTTTGTTTAAATTTAGTTTTTTGAAGTAGTGTCTCAGTCTATCCCAGGCTGACCTGGAATTCACTATGTACTCTCAGATGGGCCTTGAACTCACAGCCATCCTGCTACCTGTGCCTCCCGAGTGCTGGGATTATAGGCATGTGCCACCTCCCACAGCTGAGGTAGAGTTCTTAAAGAAAATTATATACCAAAAGAGCCCGCCATTGTCAGGTACCACTCAGCCAAACAAGCTTGCTTCACTGTGTTATTGCTCAGCGCCTTGAACATCTTTCGGAGCCTCCACAAAGGGGTTGAAGCATAGCTCAGTATATCCCATGGCTTCCTCCTTGTGGAGGCATTCCGTGTAACCAGCAGTCCATGAAACATACTCAGGAAAGTGCTGATCTAAATCACGTGTCACCAAGAGCTTCCTAGTTTGGGTTTTGTTTTGAAATAAGGTCTTGCTATGTACCTCAGATTGGCTTGGAATTCATAGCAGTCCTCCTGCCTCAGCCTCCCACACGCTAGGATTAGAGGCATAAACCACCACCACACTGGGCTTGAGAGTTTTGTAGTATGGTTCACTGGACCACATACAGATTTATGAGACAGGCCAAGCTGGCCTGTCTATTGGCAGCATATATGAAATTGGAGACACTTCACACACATACAGTGAAAATATTTCACCATCCTTTTGTTTATGTGCACAAACGTGTGTGTGTGTGTATGTGTGTGTGTATGTGTGTGTGTGTGTGTGTGTGTGTGTGTAGACCTGAGGACAGCCTCAAATTTCCTTGCTTTGGAACACCAACCACCTCCTTTGAACCTGGGTCTCTGGGTGGCCTGAAGGTCACCCTGTAGGCTAGACTACCTGACCAGAGACCCCAGGGATCCAGCTGTCTTTGCCTCCCCAGAGCTCAGATTACAAACACAAGCCACCACCCTTGGCTTTCATAACTGGGCTCTGGAGATTCAACTCCAGTCCTCAGGCTTGCAAGGCAGGCACTTTATTCACACTGAGCTATCTCTCCAGCCCTTCCACCTCCTTTAAAACTGCCTTCATTGCTAACATTAAAGTGTCATTACTTTGATTTTTGAAGACTTATTTTTTTAAATATATGTACATATATGCATATATATATATATATATATATATATTATTTATTTATTTATTTGAGAGAGAAGGGGGAGGGAGAAAGAGAAAGAATGGGCATGCCAGGGCCGCCAGCCACTGCACATGAACTCCAGATGCATGCGTCACCTTGTGCATCTGGCTTATGTGGGTCCTGGGGACTCGAACCAGGATCCTTTGGCTTTGCAGGCAAACGCCTTAACTGCTAAGCCATCTTTCCAGACCTGAAGACTTCTTTTTTGCTCATGTGGCGCCCAGAATAGATGTTCCTGAGAAGAGAAACAAATCGGGCCAAATTTTCTCAAGCATTTCCAGGAAAACTTCACGAAGAGCAGAGGTGAGCGGGCTGGTCACCGAGGAGGTGATGGACCTGGCTGGCGGAAAAGCCTCAGAAAGCTCGCTGTGGGCAAGGCACCTCCTGTTGCACTGAACAGTCACCCGAGTTTAACATTCCCCACCATGGCGTGACTTAAAATGAAACTGTTCTAAACACCCTGGCAGGAAATGAATCAATACTATAAAAAGATGCCCCAAGTCACAGCCTGTGGCTACTGGTGGCCCAGTGAGGAGAAGTCTTCAGAAAGGACATTGCAAAGACCTCCAGGGGAAGTTAGGGTCCCCACAAACAAAGACAGATACTGAGGGAGAGATTGGGTGGCTTGTAACTGCATGCTGGCCCATCAAATGGGATATTTCCCAGGCCGCAAGGATGAGGGAAAGGAAACCAGACAGAGCTTCTGCTTGCTGGAGCCAGTGCATGGAGGAAAGCTCCCCCCCATCTACCCCCGCCCCCCGTTCTTCTCTTCAGCCTCCATTTCCTCTCCTTCTTCAGATCGTGAAGGCTAAGGCTGCTCTGTGCCCACAGGAACCTGTCCCTCGGCTGCCTCTTCCCTTTTCTGTTCCTTAACCTCATTTTGCTGTCCTCCTGCACAAGTTTGAGAAGGAAACTCCACCATGACTGTCCAGGGTGAAAAGATGGGACTGACTGATGAAGTTTGGTCATCTCTTTATGAGGCGGGAAATAGTTTTTGTTTCTTTGATTTCATGCCTAGAATTCTAAATGAACACAAGCCCCGTGGTGAAGGGAGGGGAGGACGGATACTGGTGTTTTCCTCCCATCTCATCACTGGTGTGGGTGTCAGTGTCTCAGGTGACTGGTCCCAGCCATTCAGCGTCAGTGGGTTCACGCTTTGAAAGCTGAGAAACCCAGCGTCAAATCAACTCATGTCTGAATAACACAACAATTAAGCTCAAAACCCATGAAATAACAGAAAACCACTTCTGTATTTTTGCCCATTATTTGGGGCTGGGGCTCCCTTGTCTTTGAGTTTAGAGTGATCCTTGTGTGCTCCTCTCAGATCTAAAAGAGAAAGCCCTTTGCTTGCTGTATTCCTCCAGGCAGTGATCAAGTTTTATCTCAATTACCAATCTGATGAGTTCACAGCGAGGAAAACTCAAGAGTTCCTCCCCAGATATCTTCTTGTTCTGTTTCCAGATAGGGGAGCATCTAACTCATCCTTAGCAGCAAGAAAGGCCTTGGGGCTGACTTGTCTCTGTGTGTGTGTGTGTGTGTGTGTGTGTGCATGCGTGTGTGCACATGTGTCCACATGAAGGCCAGAAGTTAATGTCAGGTGTCTTCCTCAATTTTCTCCATCTTATTTATTGAGACAAGATTTCTCACTGCAGCTAGAGCTCAGGAATTCAGCTCGATTAGCTCGACAGTTAAAGCCTGGCTCCAAGTCCCGAGCGCTGGGATAACAGACATGCATTGGCACACTCATCATGTAAGCGGGGGAGGGGTTCTGAGGACCCAAACCTGGGCGCCCACACTTACACAGCAAGCACTTTACCAACTGAGCCATCACCCTAGCCCATTATTTATTTATTTATTTTTATTTATTTATTTTCTGAGACAGGGTCTTGTTCTGGAGCCCTAGCTGACCTGGTATTCCCTATGTAACTCAGGCTGACCTCAAACTCATGACAGTCCTCCTGTGTCAATCACCAGAGCACAGGCAGCACAATCATGCCGGCCTCCAGGGAAGATCGCTATCAGCCTCTCCCCTGCCTGTTACCCTGCTAATTCATAAAGATCCTCCCAGAAGTGAAGGTCAGGAGACAGAAGAGAGGCAATGACAGGAGCCACCATGGTGCTTGGCACTGTCTGGTCTGATCAGTCTCTCATGGAAGGTTGTAGGTTCCTGGGAGACCCCTCACTTGTACGCCATTTGCTGTTCTTGTGATGTTTGTAAATGCAGGTGTTTAAATTGGTAGTGACGGAGGCTGTCATCAGCACCTCCAACCTGCTTCTCCTGAGGTCGTCCTGCTGTTCCTGGCCAGACTCTGATGTACCTTGCCATCCTAGCTAGCTCTTCAATGCCTTGAGTCTGCTCAGGCTGGAAGCACACCACTTTGCCATTCATCTGCCCAGGCATCCCCTTCCTGGGACACAGTCCAGCACTTCACAGGCACAACTTGGAGGAAGGTTGTCCTCAAACTGCTGGTACCCAAGTCAAGTTCTCCAAGTGGTGACCATGAAGCCCTTCTCCCTAGTCACGAATATGGGAAAAGTTCCCCTCTTCACAGGTGAAGGATCCTAAAAGGACACTGACAATTCTCTTCAAAGAGTAAACTCTTCCACTCTCTATTCTTAGCCTCTTCAACTTTAATCCTGTTCTTTCCAAAGTGGGTAAGAGGTAAAGATTGCAAAACTAGCTTTCAACATCTTGGGTGGGTTCTGCCCAGTGGGTTTCCCTAAAGTGTATTCTGAGTTCATCTTTGCAGCATTTGAACTAAGATGCTATTTAGAGGAACTCAGAAATCTGAAACAGCTGTTCAGAGTGGCTGTTGGGGGAGTGGTAAATGTCACCCCGCCTCAGCAGAACCAGAGCCAGGCAGGCCTTTGCGGGACCTCTGACACACCTGCCTTGAGCCATCCCTGCCGGCAACCTCTAGTCTTGTTTAAGCTGTTCTTCTCAGAGAGGAGGAAGCCTGGGCCTAGCTAAGCTAAGAGACTCAGGATCAACTGTCAGATGTGCTTGATACCAACCCGTGTGGTCTTGGCCACACACCACGACTGTCAGAGAAAAGCATGAAACCTACATAGGTTGGACAAGGCTTGTCCCGGCTTCAAATCCTGGCTTCTTTGCCCCTGGAGGGCCCTGGCTACATCTCTTGCCCTCTCTACACCTCAATTGTCCTGTGGGATAATGAGAAGAAGAATAAAACAAGTAATTTATAAGAAACACTTGTTATTTTAAGGCAGGCTAGCATCTAGCCCCAGCTGACCTTGAACTCCCTATACATCTGAGATGGCCTGACCTCCTGATCCTCCTGCCTCTGTCTCCAAAGTTCTAGAAAGCGCCTTTTAAATTTCTATGACTAAGACAGCTGCTATTGTCAACCTTATCATGGGGAGGCAAGGCTTGTGGTTGTTTTTGCAGGATAACACTGATCTTGGCATTATGATATTTATCATATGATCACTAATTTGTGATATTTATTCATCAGAAATGTATGAGCCAAACTAGTGCCAAACATTTTTCACATACCCTTAAGGCAACTATATACAGTCTGTGACCTTGCTTATTAAAATTAAAAATAAGATACTTTATTTTAAAGAGAGTGGTTTGAGTTGGGTAGGGTGACACATACCTTTAATCCCAGTACTTCAAGGGCTGAAATAGGAGGATCAATGTGAATTCAAGGCATCCTGAGCTGTATACAGAGTGATTTTCAGCTCAGCATGGGCTAGAGTGAAGCCCTGCTTTAAAAGAGAGAGCAAGAAAGAGAGAGATGAGGGGGGAGGAAGAAGAGATCTAATTACTATGCCACTGTGGCAGTATTGAAGGGTAGTTGGCTGGGGGTGATCAGTCGATGCAGTGCTGGCTAGAATGTACAAAGCTGAGTTTGGTCACCAATACCACATAAAACTGTACTTGAGGGGGGCTGGAGAGATGGCTTAGCGGTTAAAGCACTTGCCCATGAAGCCTGAGGACCCAGGTTCCATTCCCCAGTACCCATGTAAGCCAAATGTACAAAGTGGCGCATGCATCTGGAATTGGTTTGCAGTGGGTACAAGCCTTGGTGTGCCCTCTCTCTCTCTCTCTTTCTCTCTCTCTCTCTCAAATACAAATTGGAAAGAAAAAAAAAAACTGTACTTGGTAGTGCACACCTATAATACTAGCACTGGGGTGGGAAAGGTAGGTGGATCAGAAGTTTAAGGTCACCCTCAACTACACAGTTGAAGGCCAGTCTGGGCTACATGAGAACTCCTTACAGTAGAAAAAAAAATGCACATTTCAACTATATTCAAGAGAAAACAGCTACCTAAACAAATACGTGCAGGTTACCTTGAGACAAGGGCACCAACATTAGATGTGAGCCAAATCCTGTCCAGAGTGGGCGCTTGCGCGCTCACGTCCCAGAAGGCTGTGGAAAGGGACAGAGCCACCCTCGGAGAGTTCTCTCTGTACCCGACTGTGAGGTACACACCAGCATGCCACATGGGCCTGAAAGCCCTTCTAACACGAAGTGGAAAAATACACACCAGGTGGCTTCACAGATGAGAGTCCCCAGAACAAATCAATGTCAGAGGCGCAGAGAAACTGGGGGCAGGTCAAGGAGCACCCCACAGCGGCTCAGAGGGAAGGCCTCCGGCAGGAGCTCCTGCCCCAGGCGCGATCCCCGCCCTCTATCCTTGCTTGATCTCTCTGGGTTACAAAACACAAGTGCTGCTGGGCTCTGACCTAAGAGGAAGAAAAAGGCTGGGGGAGGGACACACAATAGGGGGAAAGCTTCAATCTTTGTTGTCACCAGTTTGTGAGCCCAGTGAGAAAGATCAAAAGAGGTGGTTTCCACTGGAAAACTCTAGTTCCTAACCCGCTTTCCCATAGGAGAGTGTACGGACAAGATTACATTGGTTTTTATTTATGTTTATTAAACGCAAGGAAACCAAGTTTGGAATGAGCCGCGTGACTGGGCGTGGCGGTCCAATTGGTCCTTCGCAGGCGGCGGGGCCCAGCTTGGGCTGCGCGGAGCTGCCTCCCTGGCTGTATTCTCGCAACAGAAAGGTTTACGTGCTGTCTTCTACTTTGATTCAAAGAAACATGATCCATGGAGGCATACCCACTCTATTTTTTATTTGGATTTAAAAAAAAGCCATTTTTTAGGCTCAGGATATAGCTGAGCTGGTAGATTGCTTGCTTGCGCAGCATACAGAAAATCTTGGGTGTGAGCCCTGCACAACACAAACCAAGCTTGGTGGGGAATGCCTCTATGCACAACATCAGGAGGCAGAGGCAGAGGATTGGGAGGTCAAAGTCATCCTCAGCTACATAGTGAGGTTAAAACCAGCCTGGGATACATGAGACCTTGTTTCAGAAAGAGAAAAGGGGCGGGGGGAGGAGAGATGGAAGAAAGGAGGGAAGGAAGGTAGGAAAATGTAGAGTCATTTCCCTCAGCACTGTGGTAGGCAGGCTGTCAGGACCACCACTCTACCCGCCTACTTTGAAGGACAAAATGAGCTCAGTCCAAGGACTGTGGAATTTATTCAGAGTATTGTGGGGACCCTAGAGAATTCAGCAAGAGATGGTTTCACACTTATGTTTATGCCCATATATTAATGCTACTCTCACTTTTGGTTAAATAAGCTTCTCTTTTCAGATGGTGATGACCATTGGGGTGACTCAAACTTCACCGTAAAGCAGGAGTAGTGGCACACACCTTTAATCCTAGCACTCGAGAGGCAGGGGCAGGAGGATCACCGTGAATTCAAGGCCACCCTGAGATTTTGTAGTGAATTCCAGGAAAGCCTTGGCTAGAGTGAACCCCTATCTCAAAACAACAACAACAACAACAAAAATCTCAACATTGTGCTCAGAAAAAGTGACAGTGGAATGTTCATCACTAAATGGAGACATCTACCACACCTTCCAAGGCTCAGGGACCATTGCAGAAGAGGTGGTGGAAAGAAGGTAAGAGCCAAAGAAGGAAAGGATTGCTTACAATGCTGTCTTCTAGACACAAAGTGGCCTTGATATTCATGACTTCCCAGTGACTGACCTGCATAATAAAAGGAGGGAAAATGATGACATCAAAATAGAAGACAGACTAATTAAAAAGAAGGGATTCAGTGAAGGACAGATTTGTGGGGGGGGGGGAGGAATGGGTGTGGTGGGTAGGGATTATAATCATGTTTTATTGCCTATACTTATGAAAGTTGTCAACAAAACATTAGAAAAGAGCTGGAGAGAGAGTTCAGCAGCTAGAGTGCTTGCCTGCAAAGCCTGACGACCCAGGTTCAATTCCCCAGTATCACCTAAAGCTAGATGCTCAACGTGGCACATGCACTTGGAGTTTGCTTGCAGTGGTTAGAGGCCCTGTTGCACCCATTCTCTCTCTCTCTTTCTCTCTCTCCCCCTCCCTCTGCTTGAAACTCAGTAAATAAATAAATAAATAAAAGAATTAGGAAGCTCCTTCTAAAAAATGGAAAATAGGGCTGGAGAGATGGCTTAGTGGTTAAGGCACTTGCCCGAGAAGCCTAAGGATCCAGGTTCAACTCACATAAACCAGATGCACATGCATCTGGAGTCCATTTGCAATGGCGTGCACATTATCTCCCTCTCTCTCTCTTTCTCATAAATAAAAATTTTTAAAAAGTTTTAAAAAATGAAAAATAAAATAAATAAATAAATAAGGAAGAGAGCAGTAAACATTCAGGATCTGGCTCTGAGAGAGAAAACCTGCCACTAATGAGGATCCATTCTGAAAGCTAAGGCCAGCTCTGGATGTCCTTTCCTCTGAGTGTATCAGAGTGCCGTCCTCCCTGTGGGACAGGAGCCACTCCACTGAAGAAGCAGAGTCTTCCCACCCAGTGTCCTCCCAGGGAGAAACCTTGTTCAGCGTCACAGCCCTCAGCTCCACTGACACCAGACTGCTTTATCAACAAGCCCTAACTACTTACATCCAACCATTCTCTCCTCATGTATCTCTTACCTCCCCCAGGGGCCCATGCTATGCAGACAGGAACTGGGGAGTCTATGAGGGACTAAATGGATATGTTAATGAATGCATATTGTCTAATTATATAGGGAAACATTTGTATAGCTTGTAAATGCAATAATGTTTTCTGCCTAATGTTGTTAGCTTGAATCTTGTGTCATTATTCATGATGATAAATGCAACTTCACATTTTCAGGACTTTGTGCTAGCTACAAAATGCTTTCGCCCACATTATCTAACTTGATTGTCACAGCAGAGCTGCAAAGTAGATAGTATTGTCCATATGTATGATAAGAGAGGTGACTGTCCAAAGTTTGTAGCACAGAGCCGGACTTGAACCCCAAGTTTTGCCACATAGACTGAGAGCAGAATTTCCCTGCCAGGCTGAGCAGGGGGAAAAAAGCAAGGGAAAGGTTATGTTCTGGGGTACACAGGTGTTTGGGTCTGGAGATGTTGCCATGTGCAACGTTCAAACAGAGCAATGGTGTGGCTAAACTCCTGGCAGTTCTCCTCAGGCACCTGGCTTGTGGCTGGCTACATCTGCTTTTGATCACGCAGCTGGTCTGTGTCAGGTCACTGGGTAGGGCTTACATTTGACTATAGCTGGCTGAAACCAAAACAACTAATAAGGGGGGGGGGTGGTAAGTCCCATGAAATTAACCATTTACTTGTGGTTTGTTTTTTGTTTTTTTGTTTTTTTCAAATAGCCTTTGGGCTGAATTTTTTTTTCTTTGTGAGTTGAATTACTCTATTCATAAAGAGGCCACAATTATTTCTTCTGTGCTTAAATGTCAGCTCATGACAAGAAAGGCATCGGGCTTTTATATTAAACATTATCAATATTTAAATATTTTTTTACATTTTTATTTATTTATTTATTTGAGAGCGACAGCCACAGAGAGAAAGACAGATAGAAGGAGGGAGAGAGAACGGGCACGCCAGGGCCTCCAGCCTCTGCAAACGAACTCCAGACGCGTGCGCCCCCTTGTGCATCTGGCTAACGTGGGACCTGGGGAACCGAGCCTCGAACCGGGGTCCTTAGGCTTCACAGGCAAGAGCTTAACCGCTAAGCTATCTCTCCAGCCCCATTATCAATATTTAAAAATGAGGATCCAGGGGCTTGGGAGGTGGCACTTGTTTGTAAGCCTGCCATCTGCATTCCTCTCCAGCACCCACATTAAGCAAGACAGAAGCCAGGCGTGGCGGCTCACACCTTTTATCCCAGCACTCAAGAGGCTGAGGTAGGAGGATTGCTGTGAGTGCAAGACCACCCTGAGACTACATAGTGAATTCCAGGTCAGCCTGGGCCAGAGTGAGACCCTACCTCAAAATAAATAAAATAAAATAAATAATTAATTAAGGGGACATAAAGGGAATCCTAATGTACCCATAGCAACGGGGAGTGCAGCCAGGGAATCTCCTGGAAGCTCCCGGGCCAGCTGCTTTTCCACATGCAGCAGCAACAGAAAAACAGATCTTGTCTCAAAGATGGACAGACAGGACAGATACCCCAAGGTGGTCCCCTGCCCGCTACATATATATGTGGCACATGCATGCCCGTACACATATACACACATAAATGAAACTAATTAATTTTACAAACTGGGGCTTGAACTGGAGAGAAGGCTCAGCAGTTAAAAGTGCTTGCTTGTAAAGCCTAATGGCCTGGGTTCAATTCCCCAGTACCCACAAAGTGGTACATGCATCTGGAGTTTATTTGCAAAGGTAGGAGGCCCTGGCATATCTTTACTCTCTCTCTCTCTGTCTGCCTCTTTCTTTCTCTCTCTCATAAATCAATAAAAACGATCTTTTTTTTTTTTTTTTTTTTGGTTTTTTGAGGTAAGGTCTCGCTCTAGACCAAGTTGACCTGGAATTCACTATGTAGTCTCAGGATGTCTTTAAATTCACAATCCTCTTACCTCTGCTTCCCAAGAGCTGGGATTAAAGGCATTCGTCAGCATGCCTGGCTTAATAAAAACATTTTTTAATATTTGATTTAGTTATTTGACAGAGAGAAAGAGAGGGAGATAGAGAGAGAATGGGCGCGCCAGGGCTCCAGACACTGCAAATGAACTCTAGACACATGCACCCCCTTGTGCATCTGACTAACGTGGGTCCTGGGGAATCGAACCTGTGTCCTTTGGCTTTGCAGACAAACACCTTAACTGCTAAGCTATCCCTCCAGCCCAGCATTTTTTTTAATTAAATAAAACCGAGGCTCCAGATGTGAGTACATCCTAAGTCCCAGGTGCTTGTTTCAGTCCTAACGCTCTGGGCTGCTGATGTCACTGCTGTGGACACACTTGTGTATACAACAACGGCCCTTAGAAACCATGGACGCAGTACTTCTCAAATTGTGCAACTAAGGAAGTAAACATTCTGGGATTTGGTTTTGGCCTCACGCACAACACGTTCAGAGGATACCCTTGAACTTCTGCACCCTGCTGCACCCCCTCTCCAGAGCTGGCAGGGCAGGTATAAGCCTCTGTGCCTAATTCATGCAGCAATGGTGATAGAGCCAGGGCTTAGTGCCTGCTAGTCAAGCCCTCTACCCACTGCGCTACTTGCCCAGGCTCCCTGTTTATCTTTTCTTTTAAATATGTTTTATTTATTTGAGAGAGAGAAAGAGGCAGAGGGAGAGAGAGAGAAAGAGAGAGGCCATGCCAGGGCCTCCAGGCACTGCAAATGAACCCAGATGCATGCGCCCCCTTGTGCATGTGGCTCACGTGGGTCCTGGACAGTCGAACCGGATCCTTTGACTTTGCAGGCAACCACCTTAACCGCTATGCCATCTCTCCAGCCACCCTGTTTATCTTTCCTTTCTTCCTGGATTCAGCCTCCTACCTTGGCTATGCTGAAGTCTAGCTTACCACACTGCCTAGTTGACATCACGTTTCCCAGGAGCCTCCGGTCAAGCGCATTAAGGGAGTCGTGTTAAAGATGTACTCTTTAGATTCCTTGTGCACGGTCAGCATACGGCTCATCCCAGGTGGTTCTTGTGACCAGAGCAGTCTGGGAAAAGCTTGCTGGATAGAAGCAGCCCCAGATGTCCTGTTGTGGGGAAGGTAGACCCTTACTCTGAGCCTCCATAACCTGCAAAGCCAGAAAAGATGAGAATCTTAGCAGAAACATTTTCTCTCTTCTCCTCAATGGAGGAATGTCAGTTCTAGGGCCTAAAGGAAAACCACCCACTGACGAATGTTTTGGAGCCGGCGAGGTTTGAAAGGCAATTCACTCTCTCATGCCCTATGTGAGGTGACTCCACAGGAAGGTAGGCTTCAAGGTGTGGACTGTCCATCCACCTCTGCTCAAGCCCTCTCATGCTACTGACCACCAACAGTCTACTTCATGCCCTGGCTTCCTTCCCTCTGGAAAGAGCTTCTGCACCCACTTCTAGCCTCCCAAGGCAAACTGGACTCCACGGTCATTGCAACAATGTGAACTCAGGTCTGCTTAGCTATCTTGCAACCCAAACTATTCCAAACTGTGAGAATGACACTCTCTACTTTAACGTTTACCTTAAATCGCTTCATTCTTGTATGTTTGTCTGGTTTTGAGATGGATCTCATTAATTCGAGGCTGACCTCAGGCTCACTGTGTAGCCAAGGATGATCTTGAATTTCTGAGCTCCCGGCCTCTGCCCTCTGAGTGCTGGGATCATAGGTGTGTACCACCATGCCTGGTTTCACACAGTTCTGGGGATCAAACCGAGGGCTTCCTACATGCTAGACGAGCATTGTACCAAGGAAGTTACAACCCCAACCCCAAGGCTTCTGTCTTCTAGTCTTGCAAACCCAAAGAGGCGCTGTGTAGGTATGTAGAGAGCAAGGATTACAGATGGGCATCACCTACACTCAGCTAAAATGACTGGAGTCACTGCCCCAGTTATAAATGGGATTGACTCTTTTTGTTTTATGAAAAATAAGCATTCAAATATTTACATTAAAAACCTATGATTAGGGCACTGGAAAGATGGCTTAGCACTTAAGGTCCTTATGAGAAAAGCCAAAGGACCCAAGTTCAATTCCCTAGTACCCATGTGAAGCCAGATGTGCAAGGTGGTACATGTGTCTGGAGTTCATCTGCAGTGGCTAGGAGGCCCTGGATCACCTGTCTTTCCCTCTCTCTCTCTCTCTCTCAGAGATACATATATATATATATATATATATATATATATATATATATATAATATGTATATATATGTATGTATATGTATTATAATGTATTATAATATATTAATTAATAATATATTATTAATATATAATTAACACATTATATTATGTTATATATATTTATTTTGCCTCTACCTCTCTCTCTCTTTCCCTCTCTCAAATAAATAAATAAAATATTTTTAAAAAACACCTGAGGGCTGGAGAAATGGCTTAGCAGTTAAGCACTTGCCTGTCAAGCCTACGGACCCCGGTTTGAGGCTCGATTCCCCAGGACCCACATTATCCAGATGCACAAGGGGCGCACACATCTGGAGGTTCTTTGCAGTGGCTAGAGGCCTTGGCGTGCCCATTCTCTATCTATCTGCCTCTTTCTCTCTCTGTCTGTCGTTCTCAAATAAATAAATAAATAACAAAAAAATTAAAAAAAGAAACATCTGAGACTTCTCTAACATTTGTTCCAGAGGCCATCTGGTTGTCTGCTGACTGAAACTGGCTCCAAGTCCAGCCGACTGCTTCAGCCTCTCCCTACCTTTCTGCTGGTTGGAAGACCAAAGGCCACATTCTCCTTGACAGTGATGCTGCCTCTGGTGATGCTGGCTTGGTGGGATACCACCCCAGAGGGCACGTGGCATCTCATCATCCCCTAATCCACTACTCGTTATTAACCCAAGCCTACTAGCTCAACAGGCCACCATGATGTCTGCAGGAGAAATAGACATGCTAAGTTGGATTGTTTCCAGAGTCCAAGGAAAGAGGACTTTAAATCTGTGGTGGAGTTTCCTCACAGACAGATTCTAGTTCCCAGACTTCTATCACCTGGTCTTATTTTGGTGTGTTGTACCGCATTGTCATGGGGTGTTCACGTGTAGCACAGGCTGCTCTCAAACTCACAACCCTCCCACTTCACCCGCCTGGTAGAGCGCAGGTGTTACAGGAGCACACCACCGCACCCAGTCTTTTCTGTTGCCTCTTAATATCTCCAGACACAGAGCCCCAAATGCACTTACTCAAGAGTTTGTCCAAACCACACACTCAAGGGTGCTTTCTAAAATGTAGGCACAAACGCATGCACAAGAGCACGCGCAGGGACCACCTACAGGACGGACAAGCCACGGTACCACTGACATTGTCGCAACACTCGCAAGCCCATGGAGATGCGGGCAGCTTGGGTAGGAGTCAATTCGGCAACATTGTAAATGTAACGCATTTACATCTCTCTCTCCTCCTGCTTACCTCTAAGTGACTTCTTTAAAGGGCCTTTTTATTAATTGATATTTCTAAATATTTTTATTTATTTATTTGCAAGCAGAGAGAGATACATAGAGAGAGAATGGATGCACCAGGGCCTTCGGCTACTGCAAGCAAACTCCAGAGGCATGTGCCACTTTGTGCATCTGGCTTATGTGGGAACTGGGGAAATCTAACCCAGGTTGTTAGGCTTTGCAGGCTGGAGAGATGGCTCAGCAGTTAAAGTGCTTGCCTGTAAAACCAAAGGACCCAGGTTCGATTCTCCAGGACCCATGAACGCCAGATGCACAAGGTGGCACATGTGTCTGGAGTTCATTTGCAGCAGTTGGAGGCCCTGGCACACCCATTCTCTCTCTCGCTCACTCACTTTCTCTATCTACTTATCTCTGTCTCTCTCAAATAAATAAATGAAAATAAAAATAAATGCATCTGTGTGTGTGTGTGCGCGCGCGCGCACATGGGCTTGGGCACTCCACAGCCTATTGCTTCTGTAAATGAATGCCAAATGCTTGGGTGACTTTTTGCTTCTGGTTTATGCAGGTGGCTTGGGAATTGAACCTGAGCTGGAAGGCTTTGCAAGCAAGTGCCTTTGACTATGAGGCCATCTTCCCAGCCCTTAAGCAGAGTGTCATCGAAGGCTGACCTCAAACTCACTATGTAAGCCAGGATGACCTGATCCTTCCACCCCCAGCCCAGCCCCTGAAAGCTGGAATGACAAGTCTGTGCCACTATGGCTGGTTTATTCGGCACTAAAGATGGAAGCTAGGGCTTTTTTGCAGGTGGGGTGGTTTGAATCAGATGCCCCCCATAAACTCATGTGTTCTGAGTACTTGGTGCCCAGCTGGTAGCAAGTTGGGAAATGGAGCCTTGGCAGAAGAGATGTATCACTGGGGGGGTAGGCTTAGGGGTGTTATAGCCAACTCCCTTTGCCAGAGCTTGGCTCATTCTCTTGCTGCTTTTCTTCTACACACCGTGGCAGAGGTGAGGGGCAGCCTCTGCTCACGCCACGCTTTCCCTGCCGTCACAAAGCTTCCGCTTGAGACTGTGAGCCAAAATAAGAACTTGCCTCCCATCAGCTGCTTTTGGCCAGGGCTTTGTCCCAGCAATGCGGAGGGAACTACAGTGACATTCTTGGCAAGCGCTCTGCCAGCTCAGCTGCAGCCCCACCCCCTCTTAATGACTTTTAAGCAACATTGCACATGTTGCTTAAAAAGATATAAAAACTCACTTTCCTAAAGCACACACACGTACTCCTAAAAAGGTATAAAAATTCACTTTCCTAAAGCAATCTAATCTGACGTTTTCCAAACTTATGAGAAAAATAAGCTTGTATACCGTGATAGAGAGAAGCAATGGATCCATTCAGCCCGACCTCCTTGCTGTGGTCAGTCTTCTTAGCCTCAATAGTCAGGCTGCATGCAGTGCTCACGGGGCATACTGGACACACATGCACTCACACTAAAAGCCTCATGTATTTTCGACTAGGTTTTAATTTTATGCTCTCCCTAATACCTCAAGGTGAATAGAGAAATAAAGCACCTTGTTAGTTATCTTTCAATATCCACTCAGCTCTTGCACCATAATAGACTTCAGCTGACGACATGGCTGCCTAGCTAACGACCACCACTTTAACCACTATGACAGCAGAAGAGGCCAGAATGTCAACTGTCCTTGCCAGTGGACTGAGATAAAGGGATAGGCATCATTTTTTCCCATTATTTTTTTCTTTTAAAAGATGGAATATAAATATTTGACCAATTACTTTCTGAAAGGTCTAGAACAAAAGCTTTCACCTTAACCCAAGGTAGAGGCTAACCATCTCCAGTCCCCTGCAAAGACAGACAAAAGTATGGGCTCTGGTTAAACCAAAGGTATTTGGGGGACTGTTTATGACAGAAGCTTATGTGAGTCCCTGTCAGATACAATGGCATCACTTTCCTTATGGATGCCAAGTTCCTGGCAAGAGACAAGACCAACAAGAGGCAGAGCTGAGGATTTGGATCCTGTGTCTTTGTCATTTATTTATTTATTTGTGCATATTTTGTATGTGTATATGTATGTGGTATGTGTGTGAGTAGATCGACATATTTACATGCGTGTGTGTATGTGTGTGTATGTGGACAGGTATAGAGACCAAAGGTTGATGTCAGACGTCTTCCTCGATACTCTTCATCTTATTTTTGAGACAGGGTCAGTCACTGAACCTGGAGCTCACCAATATGGCAAGACTAGCTCGCCGGCACACCCTAGGGATCCCCAGCATAGTGCTGGGGTCACAGGTGTATGCTGCCACTCCCACAATTTACATGGGTGCTAAAAATCTAAACTCAGGTCCTAAAGCTTTCACAGTAACCCTTTACCAACTAGATCATCTCCCCAGTCTTGTGATTGTTTTTACATGTCTCATTGTATTCCGAGCCCTTTTATAACTTTATTGTTAAAAATAGTAATTTACCTGGGTGTGGTGGCACACACCTTTAATCCCAACACTCAGAGGCAGAGGTAAGAGGTAAGAGTTCAAGGCCACCCTGAGACAACATAGTGAATTCCAGGTCAGCCTGAACCAGAGTGAAACCCTATCTTGAAAAAAAAAAAAAGTAGTTTTTCAGGCTGGAGAGATGACTTAGTGGTTAAGATATTTGCCTGTGAAGCCTAAAAACCCAAGTTTGATACGCCAATACCCACATATGCCAGACGCACAAGGTAGCACATGCATCTGGAGTTCTTTTGCAGTGGCTAAAGGCCCTGGTGTGCCCATTCTCTTTCTCTCTCCGCCTTTCACTCTAACTAAACAAATAAAACAAGTCATAAAAGGCTTTTTTAAAAATAGTAACTTTCTGGAGTCCTGAGACAAACAAGTTGATGATAAAAATGGGCTATGAAGGGCTGGAGAGACGGCTTAGTGGTTAAGCGCTTGCCTGTGAAGCCTAAGGACCAATTCCCCAGGACCCATGTTAACCAGAAGCACAAGGGAGCGCATGTGTCTGGAGTTCGTTTGCAGTGGCTGAAGGCCCTGGCATGTCCATTCTCTCTCTATCTGCCTCTTTATCTGTTGCTCTCAAAATAAAATAAAATAAACAAACTAAAAAAATATAGTAACTTTCTGACTAATTAATATAATGCTGGGAAGAGGAGAGAGCTCAGTGGTTAAAAATAATGCTTGCAAAATCTGCTGGGCAGGGTTCGATTCCCCTGTTCCATGTAAAGCCAGGCACATAAAATAGCACATGTGTCTGGAGTTGGTTTGCAGTGGCCAGGTGATGAACACCCATTCATCCTCTCCCTCTCTCTCTCAAATAAGTAAATAAAAATATTTTTTTAAAAAAAATACATAATGTCGGGACTGGAGAGATGGCTTAAGATGGGTTAAGGCACTTGCCTGAAAAGCCAAAGGACCCAGGTTCAATTCCCCAGGACCCATGTAAGCCAGATGCACAAGGCACATGCATCTGGAGTTTGTGTGCAGTGGCTGGATGCTCTGGCATGCCCATTCTCTCCCTCTATCTCTCTCCCCCTCGCCCTCTTTCTCTCTCTCAAATAAATTATATATATACACATAGTGCCAAGCGGAGCATGGTAGCATACGCCTTTAATCCCAGCACTTGGGAGGCAGCAGTAGGAAGATCACAGAGAGTTTGAGGCCACCCTGAGACTACATAGCGAATCCAGGTCAGCTAAACTAAAGTGAGACCCTACCCTGAAAAACCAATATATATATACAGCTGTCCTAAGATCTGTCAGCTTCATTTCTTTTTATTTTAATTTATATTTACTTATTTGTGTGTGTATGTATGTGTGCACACACACCAGAGTTTCTAGCTGCTACAAATGAGTGCCTGTCTGGTTTTATGTGGCTGTCTGGGGAACTGAACCTAGGGGCCAGGAGGCTTTGCAAGCAAGTGTTTTTAACCACTTCACAGCCCCATGTCAATTTCATTTCAACAGCAGCCATCGAATTGGCCTGGGAACTCAAGCACTTTCTAGAAGCGAAGCTTGTTTTCTCTTTTTAATACACTCATCAGGTCATTTTCAGCCTTGAAACTTAAAGCAGAAAATAGGACCAACAAGGGTAAAAGAGGCTTTCCAAGTCATACAGGAAATAGGAGGTCCCAGCAATGAGTGCTAATTGCTATCGACTCAGTGAACATAACTCCTTCCCTCACATCCTATTACCCTGCTGAGGCCCAGAGTGAGTGAAGGGAAATAATCTTCTTATTGTCAACAAAAACACCAGGAGGTAAAACTCCAATTTCAAACCACTGCTTTTCATCCTCACCAGGTATAGCAAATCACCATTTGACAACCTTATACTGACTCCATCCAAAGAATGGACATTATTAACCTCATTTTCTGGTTTGCTTTAGTAACAGATAACAGTAAACTCTTCCAGGATCTTCTGTGTACCAAGCAATATTCTATATGAATTTTTATGTATATGTATGTGACTCATACAGGCATGTGTGTATACATGTTTATATAGGTAGGGGTATATGTGAGCAAGTACACACACACACGTGTGTGTATGCAGAAGCCAGAGGTCAACATCAGGTGTCCTCTTCAATTACTTTCCACCTTATTTACTAAATAGTTTTATTTCTTTCTAGCATAGGGAGGAGAGAGAGATGCATTTGGGCACACCAGTGCCTCTTACTATTGTAAAGAAATGGCAAATTCATGCACTCCAGATGCATGTACCGTTTTGTGCATCTGCCTTTATGTGGTACTGGGGAATCAAACTCAGACCAGTAGGCTTTGCAAGCAAATGTTTTTAACTGCTGAGCCATCTCCCCAGCTCCCTCCACCTTATTCTTGGAGACAAGCTTGCTCACTGAACCTGGAGCTCATTGATTCAGCCAACAAGCTCCAGGGAGCCTCCTGTCTACACTTCCCCAGTGCTGGGGTTACAGGCACAGCAGCTACCCCTGGCCTCTTACATGAGGACTGGGCGTCCAAACACTGCCCTTCGTGCTTGGGAGACAAGCCCTTCACCACCACAAAAACTATCTCCCATGCCCATTCCATTAGATTTCCACATACTAGCCCTTAGCTTACAGGCAAGGAAAACAAACCACATGTACATTATACATGCTTGCTAGTAGACTATATATGTTTTGATAGGTATAAAAAGTATTATCTTCTAGAAATTTCCTGTTGGTATGTTGAATGATAGCAGTTGATAAAGTATAAACACTCTATTTTCACCTAAAATACTTTTCCACTGAAATTAACCTGCTTCCTCTGTTGACAAAGTTATCTCACTGAGCTGAGCTTGTGCTTAAAGACTGCTCTCAGCTGAATCAGGTTGTTTTCTTGGTCATGAAAATGGTATCTTCATATTTTCTAGAACACATCCCCATGTTGGAAATTTTCATCAATTGTCTATCTACTTAGATGGCTGCTATATAAATGTGCAAAAGAACTGGAGTGCTATATTTATCTTTGTTTTAAGAAAAATCACAATTTAAATACTTACCTTTCAAAATCCGTGTGGTTGTGAATGAACAGTTAATGAGTTCACAAAAGATTTGTTGGACTTTGACCCTTTTGCTTAAGAGGGAGCGCTCCCACTGGGTTTATTATATATAATCCCTGTTTTATTTGAACAACTCCAAAGGTTTTGATAACTTTCCAAAATTCAAAGCAATATTCCTGTGTTCTATTATCACATTGTTTTACAGCAGTTAATTCCACCACTGACATCTTGAAAGAGTCCTTCCTGTTCAGTGCAAAGCTGGACAGCCCCACATAGCTCTTGTTCATTAAATATTTGTTGTTATGTCTGTATGGTGAATGTGCATGCCTGTTCATACAAGTCTAGGTGAATGTGTGGGTGGGTGTGCATGCATGTGGAGACCAAAGGGCATCAAGGGGTTTCCTCAGCTGACATTATTCTTTAAGACCAGGTCACTTGCTGAACCAAGAGTTCATGGACTCAACTAGACAAGCTAGCCAGTGAGCTGGGGATTCAAATCAGGTCCTTATGCTGAGAGAGCAAGCACTCCGCCCAGTGAGCCGTCTCCCCAGCTGAATACAATTTTTGTTCTATGATATATGTGGTAATGATTAAAAATTTCTTCTACTCTTATTTTCTTCCCTTTTGGGTCAGGAAAGTAATCAACAAAAACTGAAGACATGACTAAAATCTGTTAGTGACCTCTCATTGCACATAGAAGTGGTCACGTGTTCTGATCAATGAGCTACAATCCATACCATTGAGTAAGACTTAATAGGAAACCTGCTCTAAAGTAGTAGAGGGGCTGGAGAAGATGGCTTAGCAGTTAAGGTGCTTGCCTGCAAAGCCAAAGGACCCACATAAACCAGATGCACAAGGTGGCACATGCATCTGGAGTTTGTTTGCAGTGACTGGAGGCCGTGGAGTGCCTATTTTCTCTCTCTTTGCCTCTTTCTCTGTCTATCACTCTCAAATAAATAAATAAATAAATAAGAACAAAAAAAATTTTTTTAACTCTTAAAAAGAAGCAGTAGAGACTCAGCTACCAAATCATCTTCCTCAGTCCTTCATATAGACATGACCCAGAGTGAAAGAACAGGTGCAGACCTAGGCAATTAGTACACCAAGCAAGGCTGAGGAAGCAGAGGTAGAGCCAAACCAGCCCCGTGATGCTCACCTCCAGACAGCACATTCACTGAAAGAACAACCTTCAGTGGTTTAAACCATGCAAGTGATTTAAAGAAGTTTCCAGGCCTGCCTCCAACTTCCATGATACTACAGAACTGGGTCTGTGATCAGTGCACTTTAGATAGTAGCTGTTTCCTGGTTTCTCACATGGCCAAATAAAGTTTCTAATTTCTAAGTGATAGACAAACAGTAACAGAGGAGATAAACATTTTCAGCATATTGAAGTTTCAAACTTGAAGTAGGTCTAGCACACAGGGTTAAATAATGTTCAAGTGGTACATGTTGTGAACAGCTCCATGTTGCTGGGATGAACATCCAACCAGACACAGCTCATGTGAGGAAGGCGTGTATTTCAGGCTTACAGAGTCTCCAGGTCAACACCATCAATGGAGGAAGAAGCTGGCTCTCTTTCCTACATCCAAACACAGAGCCATCACCAACAGCCAGCATCACAAATGTGAACAGCCAGAGCTCAAACTGCTCTCTCCACACCTCTGGTTTGAAATTCAGATCTGCCTCCAAATACATTGTAAGGTCGGACTCCAAGAGGGTGGTTGGAGATACAAGTTATGAGCTCAATTTTAGTGAAACATCTGAATCTATGGAGCTATGCACTCAAATTATCATATCCAAACTACCACAGTATGTGAAACCAGATCATCTGTGGGTGAATCAAATCAATGATTCAGAATATGATGCAGTTACTTTAAAAGAAAGAAAGAAGAAGGAAGGAAGGAAGAAAACAAGCCAGGCATGGTGGCACATACCTTTGATCCCAGCAATTGGGAGGCAGAGGCAGGAGAATCACTGTGAGTTTGAAACCACCCTAAGACTACATAGGAAATTCCAGATGAGCCAAGGCTAGAGGGAGACCTTACCTCAAAAAACAAAAAAAAAGAAAAGAAAAGAAAAAAATAGAAAACAGAGAAAGAAAACATTAATAGTATATCCTTTCTCCATTTATTTCAGCAAAATTAAAATTAATTTGGACATAACCAAGAAGACAGACACTGTGATTATTTTTTGGAAACTGTCAAAAAGTCCATAAAGTACCTTGGTTTTTTTTATATGAAGACTATGTATATTCAGATATATTATATATCTAGCATTGCTTTCTCAGGAAAATGAGTTAAAGCAAAAAAAAAGCTTCTAAATTATAGATCTGAAAAAGGTATTAAAAAGTTTGGGGATTGGAGAGATAGATGGTTTAGTAGATAAGGTACTTGCCTACAAAGCCAAAGGACCCAGGTTCGATTCCCCAGGACCCATGTAAGCCAGATGCGCAAGGTGGCACATGTATCTGGGGTTCATTGGCAGTGGCTGGAGGCCCTGGCATGCCTATTCTCGCTCCTTCTTTCTCTCTCCCTCCCACTTTCCCTCTCAAAAAAATAAATAAAAATAATTTTTTTTTTATTTGACTGAATCTGCCTAAGATGCTGACATGCCTAATAGGCATCTCTAGAACTGGACAAAGGAAGGGTAGGGTGGGAGGAGAGGGTAATGGTGGCAGGGGACATAAAACTGGACCCAAATGGAACTGGTACCATAAAATCCTATATCCTGAAAGACAGACTAAAAGGTTGAACCTCCATCGGGTCCTTATAGGGAACACCTGAATCAAAGGGCCCTGAAGAGGGTATGATGAAGACTAACCTTAAGCTTGTTTCTCCTGTTTCTCTTCCTCTCAATCTCCCGCCCCCCCCCTTCTCTCTTTCTCTTGTATATTACCTATCTTTTTCTTCCTTCTTTTCCCTTGGGGCTGGCCTGTAACTCCCAGTACCAGGATGTAGTTAACATCCACAATGAGCTGTTGATCAGAGAGACCTACAAAGTTTCCCAAAAGAAGACATATTTCTGTGAGACCTACAAGGTTTCCTAAAAGAAAGACTTTTTTTTTTCTGTCAGAGTACTTGATGACCCACAAAGGTTAGTGATAAGACCCGACTGCTAAAAACACTATATGCTGTTGGTTCGGAACATGGAGTGACCTGGCTGGAATCTGGAAGAGAGTCAGTCCACAGTCAGCGCGTCTAGTGCCAGAAGGTGCTACATGAGTGACTGGGGGAAAATAGTCAACATCTGTCCAAGCAAGTCAAAAATCTAAGCTACTCAGAAACAAACAACCTGACATGATGCTCACACAAGTACAATAGTGGCACACAGCCATGGTGGGAAAGCAACTGCTCTTGAATTGGCTAACAGATCTGCTCAGTGGAACAGAACCCATAGGTGGAACTGGGAAATAAGTCAGACCATATCCAAACCACAAGTTCGCTCTTCAATATCAAGCTTCCACCAATCATGGCCTACAAGAGAGCCGACCCCTATTATATTCTCTCTAAAACAATAATGGTTATCCCATTTATCTGGTGCTGACTTCACTCTCTGTTGGAAAATCTGCTTCTTTTTTTCAGATGGATGCAGAACCTGAGGAGAGAATCAGCCCATCGCACCTCACCAGGGCCCCAGCTGAAACCACAGAGTAATTGGGGAAATGAGCAAGAGTGCTGCTTTCATGGTGAACCTGCTACCAGCACAAGGGTGAAGGAGATAGACACAGAGAACACTCAACTTCTACCAAACCAGATATGTAGAGACACAGAGGCTCCCAAGACCTCATTACTGAAGCAGACCTAAAACAAACCCATCATGGCTCAGAGAAATTTGCAAAAGAGGGGGTGGAAAGAATGTTAGAGTGACAAGTTGACCCATTATGCACAGAGACATAGCTTCCTCCCCATAACTGATGGCTACTCCCACAATGCACGACCCACCATCCCCAATAAGGTGGGTCCCTTCAGAGGGAGGAGGACAGGGAGGAGGCTAACGATGGTACCAACATGGCTCTTTACACACTGGGTATGTACATTGCTAATAAAGAAAAATAAATAAATAATGTAAAAAATAAAAACAGCTGTACAAAATGGGAAAAAAGAAGTTTGGGTTCCAGCATGTAATCCTGTAATCTCAGCACTCAAGATGCTGAGGCAGGAGGATTACCAATTCAATTTTAGTCGGGAATTCACAGTAAATTCTGGGATAGCCTGGATTACAGTGAGACCTTGCCTCAAAAAGAAAAAGAAAGGGCTGGAGAGATGGCTTAGCAGTTAAGCTAAGTTAAGCAAGTGCCTATAAAGCTTAAGGACCCCGGTTCGAGGCTCAATTCCCAAGGACCCATGTTAGCCAGATGCACAAGGGAGCACACGTATCTGGAGTTTGTTTGCAGTAGCTGGAGGCCCTGGCACGCCCAGTCTCTCTGTCTCTCTCTCTCCCTCTGTCACTCTCAAATAAATAAATAAAAATAAATCTGGATTATCTAAAACAAAAAAAGAAAAGGAAAGGGAGCTGGACTCAGTGGTGCATGCCTTTAATCCCAGCACTCATGAGGCAGAGGAAGGAGGATTACCGTGAGTTAAAGGCCACCCTGAGAATTCCAGGTCAGCCTGGGCTAGAATAAGACCCTACCTTGAAAAACCAAAAAAAGAATAACAGAAAAGAAAAAAAATGAAAGAAAGAAAAGTTGGAGGGAGTATGAATAAAAATGAGTTTTTTTATTACACATGCTTGATAATAGCTACTAACTAAACTACACTAATCATGGACCACATTCTGTAGTATCTTGGGAATTGGAGGCAGACCTCCACACTTCTTCAAACCATTAGTCGGAATGTAAGAAGACAGGCAGTGGATAGATTCACTTATCTTCTCTGGTCACATATTTCTAAGAGTCTCCATCTCCAGTACATATACAAAGTGAAGAGATTTGAAGAGGTATTTTTTTCTGTATTTTTAAAATTCATTCATTTTTTATTAACAACTCCCATGATTTTATTAACAACTTCCCATGGTAATGCCCTCCCTGGCCCCACTTTCCCCTTGGAAACTCTATTCTCCATCATATCCCCTCCCCTTCTCAATCAGTCTCTCTTTTATTTTGATATCATGATCTTTTCTTCCTACTGTGATGGTCTTGTGTAGGTAGTGTCGGGCACTGTGAGGTCATGGATATCCAGGCCATTTTGTGTCTGGGGGAGCACCTTGTAAGGAGTCCTACCCTTCCTTTGGCTCTTACATTCTTTCCACCACCTCTTCTACAATGGACCTTGAGCCTTGGAAGGTGTGATAGAGATATTGCAGTGCTGAGCACTCCTGTCACTTCTTGCCAGCACCATGATGCCTTCTGAGTCATCCCAAAGTCACTGCCATCTGAAAAGAGAAGGTTCTCTACCAAAAGTGAGGGTACCATTAATATAAGGTTATGAACATTAAGAGAAGTGCTTACTGGGCAGTGGGATGAGCATAGTATATACATTTAGCCAGATAGCAGCAAACGTTACACCCCTAGGGCTTATGACTACCCGTTTTAGCGGGCCTCCAGTCCAATTAGAAGGCAGTTTGTCTCCACCATGACAAACATGCCACTATTGTACCCGTTGACTCATTTGGCAAAATATAAGGTTTGCAATATCCACTGTTGAGTATCTACACTGGTGATTTCTCTCTCTCTCTCCTATTGAACTGCATGCAGAATGGCTTCTTCCAGCTTCTCTGTTAGCTGGTTTACATAGAGGAGGTTATCAGCTCAGGATTCCATCAGGAATCCTTCCAGCAAAATTTTTCAGTAGCCTTGCAGACCACGTATGTGGAGTCTTCAGCAATAGGGTCTCACCGCCTATTCCTAGGGGGGAAGCAAGGGCCTCAGCCATGGCCTTTAAAGTTTTGGGGGCATCAGAGACCTCCCTGGCCAACAACTCACTGGAAGGTATCCCATTCCTGGCACTGAAAATTTTCTAGTAACAATCTATAGCTCCTTATTGTTCCATTGTACAAAAAAAGTATTTATTTATACCCTCTTAGATTTTGATTAGCTCTCCCTCCACGTTTCCTTTACTCAATCTCTCCCCAAGACCTCACTTGGGTCTTTTCATCCCCATTACTCTTCTTCTGCTTAGAGTGTTTTTATTTTTTACATTATTTATTTATTTTTCTTTATTAGTAATGTACATACCCAGTGTGTAAAGAGCCATGTTAGTACCATCATTAGCCTCCTCCCTGTCCTCCTCCCTCTGAAGGGACCCACCTTACTGGGGATGGTGGGTCGTGCATTGTGGGAGTAGCCATCAGTTATGGGGAGGAAGCTATGTCTCTGTGCATAATGGGTCAACTTGTCACTCTAACAATACAATACCATCCTATTAAGTACCCCCTCCCTTCCTTCCTCTTCCTTTTATGTCACTGACCTTTGCTACTGAAGAGGTATTTTATGCCATCACCATTTCACTGAAAAATACCAATCAATCCTGGGATCGCTTTTTATTGTGTGATCAATCACCAAAGACTTTAGTAGCCTAAACAATATCCATGTGTCCCTTCATACTTAGGTGTCAGAAATCTGGTAGGCACACTCTGCAACGTGCCGAGGGTCCCACAGGGCTGAAATTAGGGCATCAGACAAGGCACATTGACTCAAGTTCCATCCAAGGTAAAATCCAGAGGAGTGTTGACCATACGGAACTCTACAGCAACACGCCCTCAGTCTCCTTCCACGTGGTGGTGGGTTGTCTCCAAGCCAGTGGAGGGCATTCGAACATGACTGCACCTGCTGGGTGGTGGCACACCTCCTTACTCCCAGCAGTCAGGGGGCTGAGGCAGTAGGATTGGTTTGAGGCCACTGAGGTCCTGTGTCACACAACAAAACAGAACCGGGTATGGTGGCTCTCACTTTTAATCCCAGTACTTCAGAATCTGACGTTAGGAGGATTGTCATGAGTTTGAGGCCAACCTGGGCTACACAGTGAGTTCCAGGTCAGCCTGGCCTAGAGTGAGACTCTGCCTGAAAAAGAAAAGATACAAACAAACAAGCAAACAAAGATTAAGTAGCATATTTGCTCTGACAAGGCACATTGAGCATCAATTCCTTTGTGGTTAACCCAAGGTCAACCATTTAGTAAGCTCATCCTGAGAGTCCATGCAATCACAGACTATGGTGCTACCATCATCCCTCTGCGTACCCAGCATGTGCACACACATCAGGGGACATAACCCTGCGGGCACTTCCAAATCTTTGCTACAACCTAGAGCATTTTGGCGCTTGAAGAAAGCAGCCTTGTGGCCTGGGAGTGTAGCTCAGTGGTAGAACACTTGCCTAGTGTGCACAGTTCAATGAATGGGATGGGACGGAGGGAACTATAACGTTGCCTTTTGGGGGGTCTCTGTGTGCGTAATGTGTATGTATGTATGTGATCATGTATAAAAGTGTGAACGTGCCGTGGAATATATATAGGGATCAGAAGGTAACTTGGGCACTGGATCTTTGCCTTCCACCTTGTTTGGGGCGGGGTCCCTCATTCTCATTTTCCTTCACCATTGCATCCCCCAGGCTAGCCAATGCATGCTCAACCTTCTGGGACATTTCCCACCTCCCATCTTGCCAGTAGATTGTGCTGGGCTCACAGAAGTCAGCCACAGCTTCTGCCTTGTACAAGGGCTCTGGGGATCCTAACTCAAGTCACCCCACTTGTGTGGCTGTACTTTTTTCCACTGAGCCATCCCTCCAGCCCTCTCTGGCTTATTCCTAATTCACCTGCATGAAGTTGGAGGTGATGCACAGAGTCTTACCAAATTCCCCAGAGACATCATTGTCCACCCCGCACTGTTTTGAAATTAGATGCTATACACATTAGAACAACTTTTCCCATTACCTTCTGTGGTGGTTTGATCCAAGTGTCCCCCATAA
This sequence comes from Jaculus jaculus, assembly GCF_020740685.1. Classification (NCBI taxonomy): domain Eukaryota; kingdom Metazoa; phylum Chordata; class Mammalia; order Rodentia; family Dipodidae; genus Jaculus; species Jaculus jaculus. The sequence goes on along the minus strand of NC_059112.1, from coordinate 88,106,384 downwards.
ACTTAGGTGTTTTGAATGCTAGGTTCCCAGCTGATGGAGATTTGGGAATTAACGCCTTCTGGAGGGAGTGTATTGTTGGGGGCGGGCTTATAGGTGTTATAGCCAGTTTCCTCTTGCCAGTGTTTGGCACACCCTCCTGTTGTTACTGTCCACCTTGTGTTGGCCAGGGGTGATGTCCACCCTCTGCTCATGCCATCCTTTTCCCTGCCATCATGGGGGCTTCCCCTCAAGCCTGTAAGCCAAAATAAGCCTCTTTTCTCCCACAAGTGGCTCTTGGTTGGGTGATTTCTACTAGCAATGTGAACCTTGTTGCTGTGGCTGAATAGGGGCCACAAGCGGTGGACAAGAGGGTAGATTTGTTCTGGCTCACGGTTTCAGAGTTGCAGCCGTTGTCGCGGTGGGGGAAGGAAGCAAAGAAGCTGTACCCCACTGCAGGCAGGAAAGGCAGAGAGGGAAGCCAGGCTCCGTCAGCTCACTTTCTCCTTTTCTCCTTCTTATTCCACCTGGGTGCCCAGACCAAGAGGTGGCACTGCCCGCATTCAAGGTGAGTCTTCCCAGCACCCCTCAGAGAATCCTCTCCTGAAATGCCCTCACAGACACACAGAGGTCTGCCTCACCCGCTCTCTACGTGATTCTAAATCTAGCCAACTTGACCATAGAAACCACCATCATGTTTCCCTCAGACCAGAGTAAAAACTGAAGATGGCTCCTGTCCCATTCTTCCCTGCAGATGCTGTGGGCTGTCCCAAGTCCGCGCGTGGGGCTGGCATCCGGGAGCTGTCACGTGAACCCATTCTGTGCATGGCCCTGGGCTGCCATGGGTGAGTTCTGGACCTTATTTATGGAAACAGCGCGTCTCTCCAGCCTTCTCAACGATCCACGACAGTCTCCACTGGGTCTGTTTCCACTAACACTAGCCAGGATGAGCTCGGTGACTTGACAGAGCTAAAATTAATAGCAGATCTGGTGGCAAGCCACAGTGCTGTCAGGCCGTGCTTTTCTGATGTGGTCAGATGAGAAGACAGTGAGGAATTGACCATGGCAGCAGCAGCAAGGGAGTGGTTTGGAGTCCCACCGGGTCATGACCATTAAAAGAGCCTGTCAAAAGCAGGGGAACCAAGTCAATGAGAAAGAGATTACAAATTAGTCTAGACACTTCTAATTGCTATGGGGGGGGGAAGACTATGATAATTTCATGTGTCAGCTTAGCAGCTAGGTGGGTAGCCAGATATCTGGCCCCATGCAGGTCTTTCCACACTGTCATCGCTGTGACAATGAGACACGTTTGCCAGAACAGCCTGCATTTCTACCTGGGTTCTGGGGATTGAATTTAGGTCCTCATGTTTGCAAGACAAAACGTTCTCTAGCTCATGAAGCTCTGAAGAGAAACGGGCTAGCCTCTGTGGAAGGGGGAACTCTGCACAGACCGCCTTCCGAGGTGCAGCACTGACGCTTTCCTGTCTGCACTCGGTTGGCCTACCCTGCAGAGTCCAGGCTGCCAGCCCCTGTATCAGCGTGAGCTGGTTCCCTTTCAGTAGCTCGCCATCCGCTCAACCAATGGAACTCTGCAGAATCCCAGGTTGAGTTATACAACCATGTCTGCTCTGAAATGAATGCTCAGTTCTCTTGACCACAGGGCTGTGGCAACTGACATTATGACACCATGTTCTCCTCTGGGTCACCGAGTTACAGTGTCCGCTGATTTCAGCACCTCCACTTCTCTAAGCATTCCTGGTGAGTCATTAGATGGGACACTGGGAGAACACTGATGACTCATGCTGTTCAAAGTCCCCAGTCCCACTGCTTCCCAAGCCAGCTTTAGCATTCCTGCCTGTCTTGAATTCCTTGCTATGACCTGGACAGAGGCGATGACCTCGCCTCCTGCTTCCTCCTTAGTGCCTACAGGTCTACACTGAGAAATTTCCAGAGGCTTGTTACAACATCAGAACAGAAAGGAGAAAACCTGCACTCAGTGCATACACACTCACATGCACACACCTAAATCAGACTTCACTAATGTCTACTAGACAAGGCCTATGGCGTACAGCTGGGATGATGTGAAGGGCAGGTAGGAGACAGCGTTTACCAGTGTGCTGGTTTGATCCAGGTGTTCTCAATGCTCGGTTCCTGGATGATGGTGATTTGGGAATTAAAGCCTCCTGGAGGCAGTGTATTGTTGGGGGCGGGCTTATGGGTGTTATAGCCAGTTATAGCCAGTTTCCCCTTGCCAGTGTTTGGCACACTCTCCTGTTGCTATTGTCCACCTTATGTCGGCCAGGGGGTGATGTCCACCCTCTGCTCATGTCATTGTTTTCCCCTGCCATCATAGAGCTTCCCCCTCGAGTCTGTAAGCCAAAATAAACCTCTTTTTCCCAGAAGCTGTTCTTGGTTGGGTGATTTCTACCAGCAATGCAAACCTGACTGCAACCACCAGTGATAGCAGAAAAATATCTCCCTTCCTGGAAGCTCCCCTTTACAGACCTCCTGTGGAGAGTTAAGAGTGGCAGAGGGCCTGTCCAGCAGGCACAAAGCCCTGGGCTCCATCCACAGCACTTTATCAACTGGGTATGGTGGCCATGCCAGTCATTCCAGCACTCAGGAGGATCAATGTCAAGGTCATCCTGGCACACTTAGGGAGTATGACACCAGCTTGGGCCCCATGAGATCCTATCTCCAAACAAAACAAAACAAACAACAACAGCAAAGGTGCAATGTGTTCTTCATGCCAGTGAGCCCGTGACTAGCTGTGAGGCAAGGTCATAAAAGGCAATCGTTTGCAACAGGCTATCTTTGGGAGACTTACCGTAGACTCCAAACATCATGCGGTGTGAAAGTCCAGATAAACCTATGTGTTGCAGTCAGGTTTGCATTACTGGTAGAATTCACCCAACCAAGAGCAACTGGTGGGAAAATAGGTTTATTTTGGCTTATAGGCTCAAGGGGGAAGGTACATGATGGCAGGGGAAATGATGGCATGAGCAAAGGGTGGACATCACCCCCTGGCCCATAAAAGGTGAACAACAGGGGGCAGACTTATGGCTATAACACCTATAAATCCACCCCCAACAATACACTCCCTCCAGGAGGCGGTAATTCCCAAATCTCCATCAGCTGTGAACCTAGCATTCAGAACACCTAAGTTTATGGGGGACACCTGAGTCAAACCACCACACTATGGAAAGGCCACATGTGAACTTCCTAGTCCAGGACCTCAGTGGAGGTCTCCAGGTCCCAGGCACCCACAGTCAGAAAGATAAGTGAGGAGTCCTTCATTCATCACCCCATCCCACTGCAGTTATTCAAGCCTGGGACCAAGGAACACGCTGTGGGCTTTGCGCCCTGTTTGAATTGCTGACTCTCAGAAGGCCTGAGCTCAATCCTTGGAATGGCAGTGCTCAGACTTGGGTAGCTTCTGCCCTAGCACTGAAATCGGAGTCAGAGCAGTGAAGGAGGAACATGCATTTAGACTGTTCAGCAGTGAGAGAATGAAGGGCTGGCAACAAAATACACTGCCCTTGGAGGCAGGCCTCCAGTGACTTGATCCCTCCAACTAGGCCCTATCTTTTAAAGTTTCTACCATCACCCCATGGCCCACTGAGCCCTAGTAGATTAAAGGAGTAATCTACTGATGAGGTCACAGAGTGCTGTGACCTGGCACCAACTGCCACCAAAGGTTCCACCTCTGAACTCTACCATGTCGTGAAGCAACCCTTTAACACGTGACCTGTAGGGGAAATGTCAGAGCCACCCACAGCAATATGAACGCATTTATTACCATCTAGTATCAGTACAGTAGGTCACAGAGTTCAGTCTAAAGGTTTGCTCAGTTAGGTCATTGAAACCTGGATTCAATTGTGGCTTTCCCTAAATGAAGATGTAAATATGTACATATGTATTTAATATTATGTAGAGAGAGATACACAGATTAAAGATAAATAAAAATGATAGGGGACTGAAGAAATGGCTTCAGCGGTTAACACGGTAGCCTGCAAAGCTTAATGACCTCAGTTTGATTGCCCAGCACCCATGTAAAGCCAGATGTACAAAGTGGTTCATGCATCTGGAACCCACTGGCATTTGGCATCCTGGCACACCCATTCTGCCTTTCTGTCTCTTCCTCCTCTCTCTCTCTCTCTCTCTCTCTCTCTCTCTCTGTCTCCTTACAAATAAATAAATAAACTTAAAAAATAAAGGGTGTTAGTAAAGAGCTGGAGAGAGATTGCTCAGTGGGTAAAGGCATTTGCTACACAACATGAGGACCTGAGTCTGATTCCTAGCACCCAGTCCTGTGGGGAGCAGAGATAGGAGAATTGGCAAGGCTCCTGGTCTGCCAGTCTGACCAACAATGGCAGTCCCATGTTCAGCGAGAGACTCCACCTCAAATCAGCAAGTGGAAAAGGGATTGCAGAGAACACCCAACATTCTGTTTTAGCCTCTGTGTGTGCACAGAGCACCTGCACCTGCACATACATGTGCACGAACAATGCATACACGATTAATACTAAACACACATGCAACAAACAAAACAAAACAGGCAAGGTAGTTCATGCCTTTAATCAGTGCTTAGGAGGCAGAAGCAGATAGACTATCACAAGGTCTAGGCCAGACTGGACAACACCATGAATTCTAGGTCAGTCAGGGCTACAGAATGAGGTCCTGTCTGAAAAAAAACAAAAAAAATTTTTTTGAAAACCACCAGCACAAAAGCACTTGTAGTTCTGAAGAATAATCAAAAAAATTGGGCTGGGGAAATGGCTTAGTGGTTAAGGCATTTGCCTGCAAAGCTAAGGACTCTGGTTCAACTCCCCAGGACCCAAGTAAGCCACATGCAGAAGGGGGCACATGCATTAGGAGTTTGTTTTGCAGTTGTTGGAGGGCCCTGGCATGCCCATTCTCTTTCTATCTGCCCCTCTCTCTCAAATATATAGCATGGATAGATAGGTAGGTAGATAGATAGATAGATAGATAGATAGATAGATAGATAGATACTAGATATAGATATGATATTTTAAAAAATAATTTAGCAACAAGGCCAGCTGTGATGGGGCACACCTTTAATCCCAGCATTCGGGAGGCAGAGGTAAGCAGATCACTATAAATTTGAAGCCAGCCTAGAACTGCAGCATGAGTTCTAAAAGTCCAAACTCTTAAAAAAAAAAGTCAATAAATTCAACAACAAACTCAGACCCGAGTCAGCTCACAAACCAGCAAGCCCATCAATGAGGAAAGACCCCTGAGGAAGGACCTGAGCTGAGTGCTGTGTGCATGAGAGTTAAGTCTTTTGCTGGCCTTCTCCAAGAAACCGGCAACCATTTTGAAAGACGTAGGAGAAAAGAAGACTCTTCTTGGGAATTACTGAACTTTGGCTGAGTAAGTTGATGGCTGGGAACCCATTACTATGTCACTGTGACCCACTGGCCAGAATGGGAGCCAAGGGGGTCAGACAGTCAATGAGATGTGAAGATTGGTCTAAGCGTGGGCCCAGTGTTCCTCAGAGCCATCTTGTTGACGTTTTCCTTTTCTCAGGACAGCCTGAATAGGTGAACTCAACACCTCCCCAAACGCCCACCTCACACCCTGACCCACAGAATACAGCGAAAGGTAGAAATGGCCACATTGGAAGTCCAGAAGTTACCCTCCCTCCCAAAATGTTTAATTGCAATCAGCACCGCACAGATTCTGTAATCACAGAGCTTGGTGCCACAATTAAAGACTTGAAGGATGGATAGCTACCAGTTGCTATCATAGTCCCAAATCTTTCATCTGCCTGGCCTTCGTGTGGAGGAAAGTCTGGCAGAACTACAGTGGACCATTTTATGTTCCACAAGGTACCACATCATGCAGGTGTTAAATATTATCATATCACCAGGATATTGTCATTTTAGAGCTTATCGTCCCAGCACACAAGCTAGAATGTGGCCACTTACCTAGCTGCTAAGAAGTCTCTATCCCATTAGGCAGGGAGCACCAGGTAGACAATGCATCCCCTGGCAGAGACAGGTACAAACCTTCACAGCTTCCCTGCCTACCAGCACGAACTCTAACCCTGAACCCTAAGTTAATACACAGCACATCATTTATAAGGGGATGAAATTCTCTATACCCCAGATACTTCCAGAAAACACATACCTACAAAAAGAGAGGAGAATGGAAAACACACAGACATGGAACTCTTCTGAAATTTCTAGATCATTTGCATTATAAGTTTTCTATCCTCAAGATGGAGAAACAAGGCTGGAGAAATGACTTAGCAGTTAAGGCACTTGCTGGCAAAGCCAAAGGATCCGGGTTCAGTCCCCCAGTACCCACCTAAAGCTTAATGCACAAGGTGGCACATGCATCTGGAGTTCATGTGCAGTGGCAAGAGGCCCTGGAGTACCCATTCCCTCTCTCTCTCTCTTTCTCTCTCTCTCTCTCTCTCTCTCTCTCTCCTTCTTTCTATCTCTCAAGTAAATCAATAAATAAAATATTTTTAAAAGATTGAGAAACAATGCTTGCCAAACTTTTTGTGTTTTAAAGAAGTATATGATGTGGTCTAGAGAGATGGCTCAGTGGTTATAATGCTTGTCTGCAAAGCCAAAGGTCCCAGGTGTGATTCCCCAGAACCCATGTAAACCAGATGCACAAGGTGTTTGCAGTGACGAGAGGCCCTGGTGGGCCCGTTCCAAATCTCTCTTTCTCTCCCCCTGCCTTTGTTCCCTCTCTTTCTCCCTCTCTCTCTCTCTCTCTCTCTCTCTCTCTCTCTCTCTCTCTCTCTCAAATAAATAAATAGATAAAAATAAAATATTAACAAAGAGAAGTATATGTGACACTTGGACACAATTCTCCACATAATTTTACAAGTCACCAAAAAGACTTCCAGCTTTGCATGTGGCAGAAGCAATGGTGGGTTCTCCCTGAACTAGGCTGTCATGCACACCCTCAAAAGGCAAAATACAGTCTCCTTCTAGAAAGTCACTTTAGTCATGTCCCCTTGAGAAACCCTCAGCTTTCCCTTGGGCCCTGGTAGACTTGAATGTCTTGAATGTTACATCATGTGGCTCTGGACATTAAACCACCCACCATGAAATGTGTATTGCTTAATTTGCTGAGCAGGGAAGTCTGGTATTTCTTGCAACACTCCATCACCCTGGTGAACCTGTTCCTAATTGAATAAGTTAAGCAGGTCCTGAAAACACAAAGTCCATGTGGCATCTACTGTCTGTCATGGCTCTCAGACCACATCTGAGAGGTCCGTGATCCGAACAGGGAGAACAGAATTCCGGCTTGATTGAGTCCTGCCTCTATGGACTGCACAATACGAACCAGCATGATGAAGGAACACCTTTATTACAAACATATTCTTCTACCCCCATGCTATGAACTGGTATTTGTTTGTATCCCCTTTTAAAACCTTGTTATTAGGCTGGAGGGATGGCTTAACGGTTAAGGCCTTTGCCTGCAAAGCCAAAGGACCGGGTTCGATTCCCCAGGACCCACGTTAGCCAGATGCACAAGGGGTGCACACATCTGGAGTTCATTCACAGTGGCTGGAGGCCCTGGCACGCCCATTCTCTCCCCCCCTCCCCCCCCTCTCTCTCTCTCTCTTTTTCTCTCTCTTTCTCTCTGTCTGTCAAATAAATAAAAATAAAATATTTTTTAAAAACTTGTTGTTGACAAGTACACACTGTACCTTGGTCATGATCTCCTCCCACCCCCCTCTTGGTCCCCCTCCTTCACCCCCTTTCTAGCAAACCCCTTCTTCTTTCTAACTAGTCCCTCTTCTAGCTTCATGTCATCATTTTTTCTCTCATATTTTTCAGGTCTTGTAAAAATCGCATCAGCCACTGTGAGGTCATGAATGCAACTGCCAGTTTTGTCTGAAAGATGGTATTTCAAAACACTCCACTCTGTCCTTGTCTCTTTTTAATGCTGCTGTCAATCACCTCTACCTGCAGAGAAGGACTGTTACAGCATGACAACCCTACTCAGGAGCGACCTCGGGGACCAATACAGAAAAAGAAGTATTCACAACAGGTACAACTTCAGGTAATCTATTTCACAAAAAAAAAAAAAAAAAAAAATCCATTTATCTGGAAATATAGCAAAAGGGTACATCTACATTAATTTATGGGCAATGTTTAGGAAGTTCAGCAAGCCAGGAAGGATGGGGGATAAAGAGGATTAGAACCGAAACCTTTAGCCTAAGTCTAGAGTGTGGGGATCTCTATGTCCTGTGTGAATAATCAAAACACTGGCACTACGGGGGCTTCTCAAAAGACCACTGGACAGGACCATCTGCCATGTGGGATTAACCTTTGTTTTATAGTCATCTCAATAATTATTGAATGGTCTCACGAGGAAAAGGATCATTATTTCAAGAAAGGGCTTATGAATGGGCTTAGCAACTGGGCCCTCCTGTCCGTGCTGAGTGTACAACGGAAAGCCAGCAGGGGCTAAACGCCAGCCCCGGCGTATGGCACCCCCGTCTCAGAAGGAATAACCAGACACGCGACAGCAGGTTAACTACAACGTGAAGAAAGCTGGAATCTGCTCTCTCTGAAACGAAACGTTCCTACCATGGCTTTCTCTGCTTGGTCTACCAAGCATGTGCTGGTAATGCGGTCTCTGGGCTTACCAAATATTGCTGTAACTCACATAGCCTTGCTCCTCCCCCAAGTTCTTAGTTTGTAACTGAATGATTAGGAGCTGCATTGGATGGGTGCCTTTAGGATGATGCTATGGTTTGAATGTGAAATATCCTCGACACACCCATGTGTCTAAACTGCTAGTTCCCAGCTGGTGGCCTTGTTTTGGGAGGTTATGGAACATTCTGAGCATGAGGCCCCAATAACAGATGCAGGGCTGGTGGTTTATGACCTCACCCAGTCCCAGATGGAGCCTCTCTGCTTTTGGGACCGCAGAGGTATGAGCAAGCCACTGCTCGTGACGGACCACATCCTCTAAACCGTGAGCCAAATAAACCTCTCCTCCCTTAGTTGCTGCTTGCCATGTATTTGGTGTAGCCAAGTGGTAAGACAAGTAACCAGTACAAATGCATTCAGATTGCTAAGCACGGCTGGAGAGATTGCCCAGAGGTTAAGGTGCTTGTCTACAAAGCCTAACAGCTGGGGTTCTATTCCCCAGTACCCACATAAAGCCAGATGTACAGAGTGGCATGTCCATCTGGAGTTTGTGTGCAGTGGCTGGAGAACCTGGCAAACCCATTCTCATTCTCTCTCTCTCCTTGAAAATGAATAAATACTATTTCTAAGCAGAAGTCAGGTTTGGTGGCTCAGGCCTTGAATCACAACACTCTGAAGGCTTAGGTAGGAGAATCATCATGAGTTTGAGGACAGCCAGAGCTACAGAGCAAGTTCCAGGTTAACCTGGGCTACAGTGAAACACTGCCTCAATACACACACACACACACACACACACACACACACACATATATTTCTAAGCAGGAACTCTTGAATGTTGAAACCATGAAATGATTTGGTTCTATCAGGAGATATCCTTAAAGTTGGGTTGCTTAGAATCCAAACTTTATATCTTTACAGGCTCTTAAAAATAAGCAAGCATGGGCTGGAGAGATGGCTTAGTAGTTAAGCGCTTGCCTGTGAAGCCTAAGGACCCCAGTTCGAGGCTCAGTTCCCCAGGTCCCACGTTAGCCAGATGCACAAGAGGGCGCACGCGTCTGGAGTTCGTTTGCAGAGGCTGGAAGCCCTGGCGCGCCCATTCTCTCTCTCTCCCTCTATCTGTCTTTCTCTCTGTGTCTGTCGCTCTCAAATAAATAACTAAAAGTTTTTAAAAAAAAAAGCAAGCAGCAGGGCCGGACGTGCTGACGCACACCTTTAATCTCAGCACTTGGGTGGCTGAGGTAGGAGGATCTCTGTGAGTTCAAGGCAAGCCTGAGACTCCATAATAAATTCCTGGTCAGTTTGGGCTAGAGTAAGATCCTACCAGAAAATAAATAAATAAATAAATAAATAAATAAATAAGCAGAGCGAGGGAATGCAGCTCAGTAGGCAAAGTGCTTGCTTAGTATGCACAAGGCCCTGGCTTTGATTCCCAGCAGCATGTAAGCCAGGCATGGCAATGCACCTCTGCAGACCCAGCTCCTCGGAGGTGATGGCAGAAGATCAGAAATTCAGAGTTATCCTCTGCTACACAGCAAATTTGAGACCAGCTGGGGTTACATGAAACCTGGCAGAAACAAAAAAAAAAAAAAAAAGAGAAGAAAGGAAAAGAAAAGAGTGTCATGCTAGCCACACTCATGGAGAAATGGAATCCACACAAAGAACTGATTTTTTTTTTCTTTTTGGTTTTTCGAGGTAGGGTCTCACTCTGGTCATGGCTGACCTGGAATTCACTATGTAGTCTCAGGGTGGCCTCGAACTCACAGCAATCCTCCTACCACTGCCTCCCAAGTGCTGGGATTAAAGGTGTGCACCACCACGCCTGGCTTAAGAACAGATATTTTTAAATGATGTGAAGAGGTGGTGACGGGGGTATGGTAGTGGAGAGGTCCTTCTTTTTTGTTTATTATTTACATGAAAGAGTATGAGACGGGAGAGAGAGAGAGAGCTAGGAGAGACAGAAAGAGAGACTGAGAGAACGGGCGCACTGGGTCCTCCAGCCACTGCAGCTGAACTCCAGGCGCATGGGCTACCTTATGCACCTGGCTTTATGTGGGTACTGGGGAATTGAACCTGGATCTTTAGACTGTACAGGCAAGTATCTTAACTGCTGAGCCATCGCTCCAGCCCCAAGATGTCCTTCGTGACCCTGTGCTGAGATGCAGTTCGGAAGTGAGGAGGAAGATCCCTGGCCGCTTCTTCCTCAGCACAGTTCTGGAGCTGGTTCTGGTAGTGACAGGAGATGCGGGCCTCATCGTGTGATTGTTCCTGGAAATGAGGTCTGTACGGAGGGGACGGGCTCGTTTATCAGGTGAAGAGCACCCTACCGGACACCTGGATGCACAGTGAATCCAACTCTGGGTCACGGAATACCTTTACTGCTTAAATTGGTCACAGTAGACTTAACTTGCTTTCAATCAGGAACCCTAACAAAAGCAACACAGGGGTTTTTAGGATTGTGGGATTACTTAACAGTCTAAAGCAGTGCGGTGGTGCTTGTCGGCAACCCCAGCAGTTTGGAGGTAGAAGCAGGAGGGGCTGGAGTTCAAGGCCAGCCTCAGCCCCACTAGAGCCTATCTCAAAGAGAAAAGACAGGACTGGAGAGATGGCTTAGTGGTTAAAGCACTTGTCTGGGAAGCCTAAGGACCCAGGTTTGATTCCCCAATACCCATGTAAGCCAGATGCACAAGGTGGTGCATGCATCTGGAGTTCATTTGCAGTGGCTAGAGGCCCTGGTGTGCCCATTCTCCCCCCCCCTCTCTCTCTCTCTCTCTGAAATAAATAAATAAATATTTAAAAATGTTTTAAAGGGCTGGAGAGATGCTTAGAGGTTAAGGCACTTACCTACAAAGCCTAAAGACCCAAGTTTGATTCCCCAGAACCCATGTAAGCCAGATGGACAAGGTGGCCCATGTGTCTGGAGTTTGTTTGCAGTGACTAGGGGCTCTAGTGTGCCCATTCTCATCCTGTCTCCTGTCTCATAAACAAATAAATAAAAATAAATATTAAAAATGTTTTTAAGGGCTGGAGGGATGGCTTAGTGGTTAAGGCATTAATTCTCCAGGACCCATGTTAGACAGATGCACAAGGGGGCACATGCTTCTGGAGTTCATTTGCAGTGGCTGGAGGCCCTGGCACACTTATCCTCACTCTCTCTGTCTCTTCCCCTCTCTGTCCCTAATAAATGAATAAATAAATAAATAAATAAATAAAAATAAAGTTTGTTTGCCAAAAAAAAAAAAGAGAGCGAGAAACAACACTCCAAATTGCCCAGTGTGCTGCATTATATCTACCACATAGGGGGATATTCTAGTCTACATATTTGTAAAGCAAATGTAGTTTAATTCAGATTCATGGAATCTATTATATCAATATTAGTTCTCTTAATGTGGCCATATGCTTGTTACATAGACTATTACTTACCCTGATGTTGTATGCTGTTAATGAGCTAGAAAATGGAAATACAGTATCTCATAATATTTTCATAAACAGTGATTCATTGGTACACAGGTGAGTTGAAGTTTGTTCAGTGAATATTACCAGGAAAAAATATGCATCTAGAAATTTACAATTTGGCATCTATTGAAATAGATGTCATCTAAGTTGTAATATTATAAGTATAAATAATTATCCTACTCTATAGGTATGCAGCTGTGTGTGTACAAACACCTGTGTTCTGTGCTATAAATATGTTATTTTATGTACAATGCAAGAAGAATTAAATACCAGTCTCCATTCACCATTCCAGTGTCTACATTCCAGTGACATTACTGAACCTTCGCTGGTGTTACAGGAAGGGCTCCAGTGCCCTCTGGCATTGTCCCCAGTCAATTAGTCTTGGTTCTTGTGCTCCTGAAAGAGAAGAATCCAGAGGTGGCTGAGGAGATGGCTTATCGGTTAAGGTGCTTGGCTGTGAAACCTAAGGTCCCAGTTCTATTCTCCAGGACCCATGAAGGCCAGATGCACAAGGTGGCACCTGCATCTAGAGTTTGCAATGGCTAGAGGCCCTGATGCACCCATTCTCCATCTCTCTCCCTCTCTCTCTCTCTAATAAATAAATAATATTTTAAAAAAGAATTTAGAGGGGACTCAGTAGTAGAGTAAGCAGTGAAGAGTTTAATTAGAGCAAGTAAGGAATCAGGAATACATGCTTTAGAAAAAGAGTGAGCTGGGGCTGGGGAGATGGTTAGTGGTTAAAGGCACTTGCTTGCAAAGCCGGCCAGCCAGGGGTCAACTCCCCAGGACCAACATAGGGCCAGACGCACACAGGGGTGCATGCACCTGCTCATTTGCAGTAGCTAGAGGCCCTGATGTACCCATCCTTTCTCGCTCAAATAGATAAATACTTAAAGCATTTTTGTTAAGGGCAGACTGAGCCAGCTGCCCAGCACCAGCCTCCTCTTGGCAAGCGTGGGGTATAAGATCCTCTCCTCCCTGCCTTTGCCTCCCTTGGCCTCCCACAGAGCAGGCGCTCTCTCCAGAGTGGTGAGCTGTTCTCGGAAGCCCATTTTACACAGAATTCAGTCTGTTGTATGCAGATGTATAAACTGCATAAATATATACAGGGAGTTTAAGTGCCCCATAAGTTGAAAAGTTTATTAGGGGAAAGGGTATATACACAGTGCTTTGAGCATAACTCCCCCAGGGAGGAAGTCCCCTGAAGTTGCTTTGCATTGACTCAACTAGACCACTACCACCTATTGTTCCTTATATCCTGTTTTGTGGACCCACACCATGCTTACATCCTGTTTTTTTCTGGGAGGGTGGTCCTTAGCTGGCCCATCTGGAGTGAATACTCCTATTTTCATGTTCTACTTTGGTGGGCACACTGGTCAGTCCCTCCCTGAGCTAACCTGACATGGGGCTTATTCACCCAATAATGCATTAGTTGATGGGCTAGTAGCTAAGAAGACAGTGAGTAAAAACAGACCAGATCCTCAGGAATATGATGGTGAATCGAGTGATCTCTGAAAAGATGGGTGTTAGTTAAATAAACCAATAAATGTAGGTGCAAACAGTACCAGGTGCCATGAAGAACATGCTATGGTGATCCGGAGCAGAGAAGAGAGTTTAGCAGAAGTGGAAGGAATGGGAACTGAGACATGAAAATGTCACTGGCTTAGTTTGTTTGGGGGGGGGGGTGAGGGGAAGCAGGGATGTCTGCTCTGGAGAAGAGAAAAATGTGCAAAGAATGATTACGAAGCAAAACCGGGCATGGATGGCAGTTCGCATCTTTGACAGGAGACAGTGTTACCATGACAGAGAGCACGGGACAGCGGGGACTAATGGCGTGGCTGCCACCACAGACATCCATGCAGGGAAAGACGAAGGAGACTTACCTAGCTGTCCGCGGTTCCGAGGAGCCGTGCGAGTCAGTAACAATACTAAACGTACTGAAGGAAGAAACCGGGAAACTAGTTCTGAGACAGCGCCCGGGCGGGAACCCAGGAGAAAGAAGGGGGACCACAGTCATGGAGAACAAGGAGCCCCAATACCCGAACCACCACAACCAAGTCCAAGACCAAGGTCAGGCCGCAGGTAATTATCTAGTCTCACTCTCCCAAGTCCTTTCCTCCTACATTTTAAAAACATTTACCTTATAAAGATTATGATGAAAATCAAACATTCTCACCTTCTTGGGCTGGAGAGATGGCTTAGCAGGTAAGGTGGTTGCCTGCATAGCAAGGGACCTAGGTTCAATTCCCCAGGACCCACCTAAGCTAGATGCACAAGGTGGCGTATGCATCTGGAGTTCATTTGCAGTGGCTGGTGGCCATAGTGTGCCCATTCTTTCTCTCTCTCTCTCTCTCGCTCTCTCTTTCTCCCTGTCTGTCTCTCTCTTTCTCTCAAATGAATAAATAGTGAAATATTTTTTTAGAGGTACCACATCATCACCTGACCAAAAATTTGAGGAAGAAACAAAATGAAGCAAACTGAAGGGAAATAGCCACCACACAGAAACAAAAACCCCACCTAGCCTAATCACACTTCCTTTAAAAGTTAAAAATGGGGCTGGAGAGATGGTTTAGTGGTTAAGCGCTTGCCTGTGAAGCCTAAGGACCCTGGTTCAAGGGTCGTTTCCCAGGTCCCACGTTAGCCAGAAGCACAAGGGGGCGCACACGTCTGGAGTTCGTTTGCAGAGGCTGGAAGCTTTGGTGCGCCCATCCTCTCTCTCTCCCTCTATCTGTCTTTCTCCCTGTGTCTGTCACTCTCAAATAAATAAATAAAAAATGAACAAAATATATTAATAAAAAAAAGTTAAAAATGCTCAGCGTAGTTTTCTTCGTGTTCCCTGCAAGTCTCGGGCATGCACTAGGCAGAGATGACTTCACAAAGCCTGAGGCTGCTGGAGGGCCGCTGCAGTCACCTCGCCATGCAGCTTTAGGAGTGTGCTGGGCGCTCACAGGAGATCTTCTAACTGGTGGACATTCCAAACGTCATAAACCGTCTCCAGAACAGTTGAAAGAGATTATTAAAAAGGAAAATTCTCCGAGAGGAGGACAAAAAGGGCTGTCACTGCCCTTTAAATGTTCTTGCCACCAGCAGCAAGACACTTACCTCTGTGGGATGTGAGCTGCTGACAGACACTCCCCCACCTTTTCTCCCTCGTGATGTCTGAAAGTAGCCGCTGACATCTTTCCTACTACTGAGGCACTTGTGTTCTTTACCTGAAAATTTACCCTCCTGCTACCAACATGATCATCTTCATAAAAATTGTTTACCACCTGTTTTTGAAAGAATAAATGAATCAGTGAAAGCTATTCTTGAAAAGCTTGTGGGAGAAAGGCCATGCTGCCCTTGGCAAGAATGCCTTTTAAGTGTTGAGTGAACTGTTCTCCTCAGCCTTGGAACAGAACGCTGAGCCCTTGCTCAAGCACCCAGGACAATGCTTACCTTCCATGGAAAGCCATGCCAGGCGCTTGCTTGCAGATCTTTGCTGCTAAGCCTTCTGGCTTTTCTGAACTCTAACTCAAAAAGCAGAATCTTTCCTTTCCTTTCCCCTTCCTCTCTCTCTCCTAGGGATACTGGCCAAAATCCTGAGCATGCTAGCCAAGATATTCTGGGCTTTCTCACCATTTTCTACAGAATTTTCCTTTGCTTTTGTGGAAAATATCATAAATAAAATAATTAATTACATAAAGTGATGCTATGAAGACAAATTAAGTTTTTAGTCACTATTGTCACATTAAATGAGGTGAATGCTTTTGCTACAAGATGCTCATAGAAGTTAAATGGGAGATGGACAGTTTCTACATCTGGTCATGGGTAGAAATCTAACATCAGAAAACAGAGAGATAATAGGAATTAACAAGAAAGATGGGAACACTGGGGAAAATGCAATATAAGATTAAAATCTCAGGCTGGAGAGACGACTTAGTGGTTAAGGTATTTGCCTGAAAAGCCAAGGGACCTCGGTTCAGTTCCCCAGGACCCATGTAAGCCAGGTGCACAAGGTACCACATGCATCTGGAGTTCGTTTGCAGTGGCTGGAGGCCCTGGCATGCCCACCCAGTCTCTCTCTCTCTTTCTCTCTCTCTCTCCTTCTGTATGCCTCTTTCTCTCTCTCAAATAAAAATAAATAAATTAATAAATGTTTTAGAGAAAAAGATTACAATCTCCCAGAAACAGCAACTTATGGACTGATTCCTCTAATCAGCTAGCTTTCTGTCTAAAGAACTTTCCAGAAATCATGTTAGACAGGTGGAAACCAAATAGAGCCTAATGTTGTGCTGATGAGCTTAAATGATCCAATGCATTTTGGAAAGGTCAAGGTGACTGAAAAAGAAGTTTTTGCATAAGGCCCCCTGGAGCATGGCTTAATGCTAAGTTTCTGGTGTAAGAAGCCACCTTGTTGGACAAGTGAAAATTATGGAAAAAAAATTTTTAAATGGGCTGTAGAGAAGATAGCCTAGTGAGTAAGGCATTTGCCTACAAAACCTGATGATTCCCTGATACCCAAGTAAAGCCAGATCCACAAAGGAGCTCATGCATCTGGAGTTCATTTGCAGTGGCTAGAGGCCCTTGAACACTCGCCCCCCCCTTTCTGTCTCTCTCTCTCTCTCTCTCTCTCTCTCTCTCTCTCTCTCTCTCTTTCTTTCTCTCTTCTGTCTCTTTTTGCTTGCATTGTTTTTTAATTATGGGGGAAATACAACCACCAGTGACTTGGAGGGGAAACAGTCACCAAAGTAGTTCAGACAATCTCCATGTTTCTGATCTGAGGGCCAGGAGAAGCCTAGGACTACAGAAAGACCTCCTTAGCCCTCACTGGTAGTAGCTGGGAGGACCACAAGTGGATAAGAGTCAGTAAAACGTTACAATCCTTACAGTGCACAAGACAGCTCTATTAAAAAAAAAAAAAAAAAAAAGATGAGAATTAAGTGATTCCAAACGTACTCACTCTGTAGCCCCAGGCTGGCCGCCTACACAGCCTCCCTAGTGCTGGGATTAAAGCTGTGCAGACCATGTCTCATTAGAATGCTTAAAAGATTAAAATCTGCAGAAAAAAAAATGTGCCATGGAAACCATAGAGCCCTTGGAATTTGAAAAAAGTAAATTAAGAGATATGATATGTTCACTAATCTCATTTATTGTACTAATACTAATATTATTATAATTAAATTCTCTCCAAATTTATCTATGCAATACAAGAGAAGTGGTGGAAAGAATGTAAGAGCCAAAGGATGGGGAGAAGTGCTTTGGGGTGTCATCTCCACCTCCTCAGTGCTGGGATTACAAAAATGTACTACCATGTTTGGGTTTTTTTTTTTTTTTTAATTTGAGAGTGACAGACAGACAGAGAGAGAGAAAGAGGCAGAGAGAGAGAGAGAGAGAGAGAGAGAATGGGCGCACCAGGGCCTCCAGCCACTGCGAACGAACTCCAGATGCATGCACCACCTTGTGCATCTGGCTTACATGGGTCCTGGGGAGTTGAGCCTCAAACCAGGGTCCTTAGGCTTCACAGGCAAGCACTTAACCACCAAGCCATCTCTCCAGCCCCTGTTTGGGTGTTTTTTTTTTTTTTTCAAGTTTATTTGTTTGAGAGAAAGAAAGAGAGTGGGTACACCAGGGCCTCCAGCCACTGCAAACAAACAAGGAAGCACCACCTTGTGCATCTGGCTTTACATGGGTACTGGGGAATCAAACCTGGGTCCTTTGGATTTGCAGGCAAATGCCTTAACCACTAAGACTTTGGTCTCAGCCCTTGGGAGGCAGAGGTAGGAAAATTGCCATGGGTTCGAGGCTATCCTGAGACTACATGGTGAACTCCAGGGCTGGAGTGAGACCAACCTTGAAAACAACAACAAAAACAAAAACAAACAAACGAACAACAAACAAAAATCAATAATTCTATATCTTATGCCAGTAAGAAAATATTTAGAAAAACTGAAGAGTTAATTTTCTACCAGCAAACCTATACACCTGTACTACAAGAAATAATAAAAATAATGCTTTTTTTAAAAAGCTGATTGTCGAAATGCACACCTGTAAGTCCCAACATGTGAAACACTGAAACAGGAGGGTCTGAGTACAGGATAGCCTGAGCTGCGTAACAAACCTGTCTCAAAAACAAAGCAAAAAATTCTTTAACTGAAAACAAAGAAAAGGTGGTAGAAATAATAAATATTAACATAGATATAAAAAAACATATTTTGGGGGATGGACAGATGTCTTAGCAGTTAAGGTGCATGCCTGCAAAGCCTAAGGACCCAGTACCCCATAAAGCCAGATGCACATGATGGCACATGTGTCTAGAGTTCATTTGCCGTGGCTAAAGGCACTGGCATGCCCGTTATCTCTTTCTCTCTCTCTTTGTCTCTAATAAACAAATAAATTTTTAAAACATTGATTTTCTTGTTTTTAATACTTTAGATGGATGATAGTTGAGTAAGTCATAATGATATATTCAAAACATACATACAATGTGACAGAGCAATTAAAGTGTACGTTAACAGCTACGGGGGGACAGTGCATACTTATAACCACAGCACTCGGGAGCCTAAGGCAGGAGGATCATTCACAAGTGGCCAACCTGGGCTGCATATTGAGTTCAGGGCCAGCCTGGGACACAGCAAGACCCTGTCTCAAAAAAAGCAAAAAGAAGCCGGGCTTGGTGGCCCACACGTACAATCCCAGCACTCGGGAGGCAGAGGCAGGAGGATCACCGTGAGTTCAAGGCCACTCTGAGACTACATAGTGAATTCCAGGTCAGCCTAGGCTAGAGCCAGACCCTACCACAAAAAAAAAAAAAAAAAAAAAAAAAGGAATGGAAAAAAAGAAGTATAAAGGAAGAAGACTTTTATAATATGTCGTAGCCAACTTCCAAGATGCCCTTTAGTCATCTTTACCTTCTGGGTTTATGCAATGGTGTGGTACCACTGAATTCCAAAAAGTTACCTGTGTGTGTGTGACACTTTTAAGGTCATAGGAGCCATTGTGGTTACTCTTCTGGAATACTTGCTGTGGGGGAAGGCCACCTCTACATTACGAGGGCACACAGTCAGCTCTGCTGACAACCCCCTGTGGGGACAAACTCTGGCTTCTCCCAGGGACATGCTCCATGTCACCAGCTATGTGAGTGAGACATCTCCCAAGCACTCCCCAGCCCCAGCAATGCCTTCAGGTGAGTGAGGCCACAGATAGAGTCTCCAGGGCAGCTCCTGGGCAGCCCGAGGCAGGACGCTCAGTGAGGCCATTGCTGTTTTCTGACCATGGAAGCTGTGAGAGACTCTTTTCTTCTCTATCATTGTTTGAAGGTACTAACGACATTTTGGTGTTAATTTGTTACACAATAATCAATAATGGACACAATTTTTAAATTTTTATTTTATACATAACAGGTTACACTCTTCTATCCCTTTGCCCCTGGGACCTGCCACCCTGGGGGCCCTCCCTGCGATATCCCCTGGGGTAGTGGGGAGAGAACTGTGTCTTAGAGTATTCCTACCCACTCTTCATTTGTTGTTGTTTTGTTTTGTTTTGCTTTTCGAGGTAGGGTTCCACTCTAGCTCAGGCTGACCTGGAATTTACTATGTAGTCTCAGGGTGGCCTCGAACTCATGGAGATCCTCCTACCTCTGCCTCCCAAGTGCTGGAATTAAAGGCGTGCACCACCATGCCTGACTCTTCCCACTCTTTTTTTTTTTTAATTTTTATTTATTTATTTATTTGAGAGCGACAGACACAGAGAGAAGGACAGATAGAGGGAGAGAGAGAGAATGGGCGCGCCAGGGCTTCCAGCCTCTGCAAACGAACTCCAGACGCGTGCGCCCCCTTGTGCATCTGGCTAACGTGGGACCTGGGGAACTGAGCCTCGAACCGGGGTGCTTAGGCTTCACAAGCAAGCGTTTAACCGCTAAGCCATCTCTCCAGCCCCCCACTCTTTTTTTAACACTATGATTTATTATAGGGAATTCATTCACAATAACATGGGCAGCTCTAAACCGTGTGAGGCTGCTGTTGGGGCCTGGTAATGAAAGTCGAATTGTCAGGAAGGTAGCTGAGAAAAATATTAGAAGGAAGTAAAATCTAATAGGCACCCCAACCATACTTGGTATGAACTAGAAGTTGTCCCATCTATGCACACCTCCAAACTCAGTGAAGAATATTCCAGAAAAAAAAAAAAGAAAAAGCAAAAACTGTCACTCGTTGTCAGAGAGCTAAACAGAGAGCAGACAAGGGTCAGAAAAGTCGAAAGGGGACTGGGATCTGGACTGAAGCAGAGACTGGGCTGTTGCTCCAAGTCAATAGATGAGCCAACAGATTAGGGGTAACACATAGTAGCTGTCACCACACTCAGTGTCCTTACGTGACCTCCTGGGGGGGAGGTGGGACACAGAAGCAGTACGCTGCTTAACTTCATTGGAGGTAGGGTAGGGTTTGGGACAGTTACAATTTTCTGTTCTTTAAGAAAGCCCCATTCCTGGCCTAGCAACATGACTAAGTAGGCAGAGTGCTTGCCTAGCATGCATGAAGCCTTGGATTCTTGCTTCCAAGCACTTCATAAACCAGGCACAGTGCCATGGGCGTGTAATCCTAGAGCCTGGCAAGCAGAGGCAGGAGGAGCAGAAGTTCAAGGACATGCTTGACTACATAGCAAGTTCAAGGCCAACATGGGCTACATGAGACTCTGTTTTAAAAACACAACAAGAAGAGAACACACAAGGAGGAAAGGATGGGGGATGGAGAAAGGGAAGGGAGTATAAAGACAGAGAAGGGGAAGAGAGACTATACTTAACAAATGGCTTTAGTATTGGGAGAAGAAATAATTTGTAATACATAATTGAACCAAATGAAACCAGTATGTACTTTTGAGGGTAGAAAAACACATATTTTCAGACATATAAGGGCTCAAGAAAAATCATGGTTGAGAGACTGTGGCAGTTTGATAGATGGCCTGCAATATATTCAATGTTTTATTAGTTTATAGTTTGCACCTGCAGCCTCCTGGCTGGAGGCAGAGTGTCACTGGGCAGATCTTAAGGTGTGGTGATGGGTTTGAGATTCCAATCTAAGGATGTGCAAAGTGTGACTAGTTGAGTTCCTGAAGTGTGCTGTGCTGTGTCTCCTGGCTTTTGGCTTATGCTTTCCTCTCTCTGCTTGGACCTGTAAAGGCAGGCCAGCCTCCTCTGCCATTATGGAATGTCCCTTGGACCTATAAGCTTCAATAAATCCCTTCCTCCCTAACTGTGCCTGGTCTGGAAGTTCATCTCACCCAACCTGAAGCTGTCTGCTACAGAGGCTTTCCCTAAGATCCTTCCAGATCTTTCCCTGTGTTTCCATCCGCAGTGGTTCACTGCTTCCTGGTCTCTGCTTCTGGTAGCACTCCAGCCCACCCCTCTTCTGCCTCACCATCGGCTCCCTTCTCCTAAGACAAGCTGCATCATGGCCACTGTAGTAGCCAGCCACACATTGCTGGGGTGAACCGCCAGACCAGGCACAGTTTGTGGGAGGAAGGGATTAATTGAAGCTTACAGATCCAGGGAAAGTTCCCTAATGGCAGAAGAAGCTGGTGCCCTTTTCACAGGTCCGCACAGAGAGCAAAACCAGCAGCAGCCCCACAAGCAAGTACATTCCAGGAACCCCAATAGAACTGTGACACTTTGAAATCTTTAGGTTGGAATTCTGGGTCACCCGCCCACTCCCACACCTCAGGGCTGGATGGTCCACAGTGACACCAAGTTACAAGGTTTAATAAAACCCCTGAATCAGTTGTGGGACATCCATTCAGACTACCACACCCTCCTTAGCAAAACCCATGGGAAAACTTCTCCCCCTCATCTCCAGCTGCTTCCTGTTCCCAGCAGCCCTTTCAGCTCTCTGGAGAACCATTCTTGGGCTAGAGAGATGGTTTAGCGGTTCAGCACTTGACTGTGAAGCCTAAGCACCCCAGTTCGAGTCTCGATTGTCCAGGACCCATGTTAGCCAGATGCACAAGGGGCGCATGCCTCTGGAGAACCATTCTTCTCAGCCACTTCTCTCTGGACCACCGTCTCTGGGTCTCTAGACTCCACGTCCTCCCTGATTCCTTCAGTTAGGAATTCTCTTCCACTGGCTGCTCCTTCATCTTCCTTCGAGAGTTGGTCTTGAGGTCCATCTCGTCAGAAAGGCAGTCCAGGGCCCTGACTCCCATACCTGCCCCTTTACCAGATTAGGTTCGACACCTCTTTTACAGACCCTAATAGCACCTACACTTTTGCTGATACTGAAGAAATTGTGTATTGCACCACTATAACTAAATTTATAGATATAGTATAATTAATTGTTTGATGTCTTTTACCCAGTAGACAGGAAACTGTATAAATGTATGATACCCACAGCTCAGTGAGTAAGAATGTTGTCTGTCTCCACTGTCTGTTTTCTACCTCTCTGGTAACAGTGGATTTCCCAGCCTCTCTCGGTTATGCGGCCACATTCTAGCTAATGAGATGGGAGTAGAAGCCTGCATAATTGTCCTTTGCTCTGAAAGGGACTGCTTTCTGTTTTCACTTGCGCATTCCCCCTCCTCGGACTCATGACCATCGCAAGCGCCACCAAGATCAACAGCTCAGGTGTGGAGAGCCAGACAGGCTAAATAAAAGGCTGTCACTCTGGGAACAAGAGCATACCTATCTTACAGTGGTGGTCTTCAACGATTTCTTCCACATATTATCATTCTTGACCAGTGATTCTTGGACTAGAGACAGAGAGAGGGAGACAGAGAGAGAGGATTACTGCAAGCCAGCCTCTCCTGAAAAGCGCTTCCCCTCCGTCGAAAGATGCAGTTTAGAATTGCCTGTCATTTCACTTACAGTCCCTTATATGATTTTTCCTTCCTCTTATAGGTCCCATAAATATTTATTATATTCAATGATCTATTTATATAACCTTTCAATTCTTTTTATATCTAGTTATCTGGGTGCCCTCTTTAAGACCCATTGCTTCCATGTCATCAATCTTAAATTATAATGGGCAAAGACGATTTAAACTGCAAATACCTTCGTACAGTTATATTTGGAATCTAAACATGTCCTCACCTCAAGGAGAGAGAAGGTGTCCATGCTGAAACAAGCAAAACTCAAGTCTGCATGGAAAGGTCTCATCGCATCTTGAGTTTCAAGAGTGAGGCAAAAATAACCTCTCACCCAGATGGGGAAGTCTGTTGTATAAATGTAAGTATGGTCAGGCCTGATGGTACATGCCTGTAACCCCAGGACTTGGGATGTAAGGGCAGGGGATCAGGAGTTCAAGGTCCTTCTCAATTACACAGAGAGTTTGAGGCCAGCCTGGACCACATAAGACCCTGTCTCCACCAAACAAAAACCACACAGATGAATGAAGCATGCGTGGACTGCAGTCACCCCTTGATTGTTCCACCTATGTGTGTCCACTACGCACCTCTTGATCAGTCTGCCAAAACACCCTTCTGAAATGAACATTCTTTTCACGTGTATGTGTGGTGTGTGTGTGTGTGTGTGTGTGTATGCACATGTAAGTGGAGGCGAGAGGATGACATTAATGCTGTTTCTCAACAATCCCTGCCCACCTTTTCGGTGAGGGTAGACATACCATCTGTGTGGTGTGCTGTGTGATGTGATGTGTACGTATGCACAAGTGTGTGCCAATGCATATGTCCTGTGCACATGTGTAGAGAACATCTTCTTGCTCATTCACTTAATTATTTATTGACTTAAGAAAGAGATACAGAAATAGGCAGGTAGAGAGCCAGAGAGAGAGAGAGAGAGTGGGCGCAGCAGGGCCTCCAGCCACTGCAAACAAACTCCAGATGTATGCGCCCCCTTGTGCATCTCGTTTACATGGGTCCTAGGGACTTGAACCTGGGTCCTTTGGCTTTGCAGGCAAGTGACTTAACCGCTAAGCCATCCTCTGGCCCTCATTCACTCATTTCTTTGAGACAGAGTCTCTCGCTGAACCCAGAACTACTGTTTATATCATTTCTTTTTCCATCTTTTTCCATCAGTAAACCCCAGAATTGAGGCTGCAGACATGCTGGGGATTGAACTCAGGCCCGTCACACTTGCAGTGAGTACTCTTCACCACTTAGCCACTTGCCCAACCCCTCCTCCTCTTTTTTCTTGTGGGTTTTTTTTTTTTTCAAAATAGGATCTCATTCTGGCCCAGGCTGACCTCGAATTCACTATGGAGTCTCAGGGTGGCCTCGAACTGATGGTGATTCTCCTACCCCTGCCTCCCGAGTGCTGGGATTAAAGGCGTGCGCCACCACACCCGGCTCCACCTCATTTTTTGAGAAAAGGCCTCTTGTTAAACCCAGAGCTCACCAAATCAGATAGACAAGCTAGCCAGTAAGTCCCAAGGATCCTCCTATCTATGCCTCTCCAGAACCGGGACTCCAGGGACATACCACGAAGAGCCAGCTTTTTAGGTGGGTGTTTGTGACCACACTGAACCCTCAAGCTTGCGTAGCGAACATTGTACCCAGTGAGCCACCTTCTCGTCCTCAAAAGATGGACATTTGCTTGTGTGTAAATCCTTCATTGGCAGTCCATGGCTCTTCCGATGAAGACTCAAGTCCTATCCCTGTGGCTTGTGAGCCCTTTCTGGAGCCTCTGCCAGCCTCCTTAACCTGTCCGTTCCTCCCTTTTCCTTGCTCCCAGCATGCTGTATCTTCGGCCTTAGTTCCTCCCATGGCACCACCTTCTTCCCAGTGCAGAGCAATCTGCCTTCCTCACTCCTCCCTTGATAGACCTAACTGCTCCCAAAAGGCCATATTTCTAGGGAAACGGGCTTTGCCTGAACCTTCAAACTTCCTGCATTCTCAGTTCTCCAGTATATAAACTTACTGTGTTACATATTGCTTTTATTGTTGTTGTTTTGCCTGGAGGTTGAACCCAGGACCTTCTCAGGCTAGCAAGCCTTACTCTTCCCCCAGGCCCTATGCTTTCTCATAGAATATTTGCAGTTGTGATGGGCTTGGTGGCGCACACCTTTAATCCCAGCACTTGAGAGGCAGAGGTAGGAGGATCACTATGAGTTTAGGGCCAGCCTGAAGACTACATAGTTAATTACAGTTCAGCCTAGGCTAGAGTGAGACCCTACCTCAAATATATATATTTGTAATTACCTGAAGATTCATGAGTATAGTTGACTCAGTGATACCTTATTTGTAGACCACAAGCCTTATGATAGCAAGCACCAGGTCTCTTTCATCTCCTGTGGGGAGGTTTCATAAATAAATGCTGGTTAATATAATGAAGGAATGAAGGAAGAATGACTAGTCTGGGAAGAATAACCATCACCTTGCCTATCTCTTCCACAGACCTGTTTTAAGGGTCTGGAATTCTCTTCACTGTTTTCATCTGATGATGCAACATGGGTTGGGAAATGTGTTAAAGCTTCTGGCATTTGATGGTAGAGCCTGAAATACACGTTCATCAGGCTCTGTTTCCCTGTGTAACTACCAATTAACAGCAATAGGAAAGATCCCCTGGAAATTCACCCCTTGCTTGCATATGTAATTGCCTGGGCTGGAAAAGAGGAGGGGAAGGTTTGTGGGAGAGAAACATACTGGATGAGGTGGTGCCCAGCACAGAACCTTGAGCTCATCTCTCTGATTTTGAGTCCCTAACCTGTCACTCATGGGCTGTTTCCTTTGTTTTCTCGGCTGTATGATGGAGCAAAATGACCCAGGTCTCTTAGGGCTCAGGCAGATTCAATCAGCTAGCATTAATACAGTGCTTAAGTCATGCCTGACAGAAAACAAGGTGTAGTGGTCTGAATGTGATGTCCCCCCTAACCTTATGTGTTTTGTTAATTTATTTGTTTGTTTGTTTATTTGTAAGAGAGAAAGAGGCAGATAGATAGAGAATGGGCATACCAGGGCCTCCAGCCACTGCAAACGAACTCCAGATGCATGTGCCACCTTGTACATCTGGCTTATATGGGTCCTGGAGAGTTGAACCTGGCTCCTTTGGCTTTGCATGCAAGTGCCTTGACTGCTAAGCCATCTCTCTCCAGCCCGCCTTATGTACTTTGAATACTTGGTCTCCAGCAGGTTGTAATTTGGGAGGTAGAGCCAGGACTTGGTGTATTATAGCCCAGTTCCTCCTTTCCAGAGCTAGCTCACTCTTGCTGCTAGGGAAAACTGTGGTGCCCAGCCTCTGTTCTGCCATGCTTTTTCCCAAATGATAAAAGCTTCCTCTCAACACCGAAAGCCAAAAGAATTTCTTTCCTCCCATCAGCTGCTTCTGGTCAGGTATTTTGTTCTAGTTACAAGAAGGGAACTGTAATACAAGGGCTGAAGAAATTGTGTGTGTGTGTGTGTGTGTGTGTGTGTGTGTGTGTGTGTGTGTGTGTGTGTGTTTTCTTTTCTTTTCTTTTTTGAAGTAGAGTCTCACTCTAGCCCAGTGTGACCGTTTGATTCAGGTGCCCCCCATAAACTTAGGTGTTCTGAATGCTAGGTTCCCAGCTGATGACAATTTGGAAATTAAGACCTCCAGGAGACAGTGCTTATGGGTGTTATAGCCAGTTTCCCCATTCCAGTGTTTGGCACACTCTCCTGTTGCCATTGTCCACCTTATGTTGGCTAGGGGGTGATGTCCACCCTCTGCTCATGCCATCGTTTTCCCCTGCCATCGTGGAGCTTCCCCTCAAGCCTGTAAGCCAAAATAAACCTTTTTCCCAGAAGCTGCTCTTAGTTGGGTGATTTCTACCAGCAGTGCGAACCGGACTGCAACACCCAGGTTCACTACGTAGTCTAAGGGTGACCTTGAACTCATGGATATCCTCCTACCTCTGCCTCCCGAGTGCTGGAATTAAAGGCATGTGCCACCACACCCGACTTTGTCTTTTTAGATATAGAGGTTCATGTATCCCAGGTGCCCTTCGAACTCATTATGTAGCCAAGAATGCCCTTGAACTTCTGATCTTCCTACCTCTGCCTCCTGAGTACTAGGATAACGTGTGTACTACACCTCATTTATGCAGTGCCTGGACTCAAACACCAGGTTTCATGCCTGTTAGGAAAGCCTTCTACCAGCTGGGTGACGATCCCAGCCCATGTGCAGGGTTAGGAGACAAAGCGTGCTCCGTGGAGGATGTTGCTCGCAGAGGTGGATCTGCCTTACTAGTCACAGTAGTCAACAGCATGTGAATGCAGCTTCCGAGGGTGTAAGTGAAGCCTAGCTGCTCTTGCCGTCCTCAACCCTTTGTCTCGGATTCAGGAATCAGACTACTCAGAGCTTTTTGTATATCCAATGTCTTCCCGGAGCTGAGAATATGGAGCCATGCCTTTGACCCCCGCACTTAGGGAGGTTAAGGCAGGAAGATCAGAAGTTCAAGGTCATTTTGACTACATAGAAAGTTGGAGGCCATTCTGAGCTACTTAAAAGTCTATCTCAGGGCTGGAGAGATGGCTTAACGGTTAAACACTTGCCTGTGAAGCCTAAGGACCCCAGTTCAAGGCTCGATTCCCCAGGACCCACATTAGCCAGAAGCACAAGGATGCACACGTGTCTGGAGTTCGTTTGCAGTGGCTGGAGGCCCTGGCTCACCCACTCTCCTCTCTCTCGCTGCCTCTTTTTCTCTCTGTCGCTCTCAAATAAATAAATAAAAATTAAAAAGAAGAGTCTATCTCAAAATAAAATAAAATAATTGGTGATTTAAGCCTTTAATCCCAGCACTTGGGGGTCTGTGGTAAAGGGATCACAATAAGTTTGAGGCCAACCTCAGCTAGAGTGAGTTCCAGGTCAGCCTGGGCAAGAGTGACATCTTGCCTCAAAAAAAAAAAAAAAATAGATAGGGCTAAAGAGATGGCTCAGTGGTTAAACATGCTTCTTGTAAAGCCTGGGAGCCTGGGGTTCAATTCTCCAGTACCCACATAAAGCGAGATGCACAAAGTGACACATGAGTCTGAAGTTTGTTTGCAGTGGCAAGAGACCCTGATGTGCATGTGCCCATTATCCTCTCTCTCCTCTCTCTCTCCCATTCACTTTCTCTCGAATAACTTAATAAATATTTTTAAAAGTCAAGACATTTTTTGAAAAAATGAAATAAATTAGAGCATCAAGATCATCTCAGTGGCGATTCATTACAAGAAGCCTGACAAATGATCTTAGATTTAAAACTAGCCTGACCAGTAAGATTACAGAGTCACATTCTGCTGTTAGGTGAGCATCACGTTAAGCCATGGAGACTGGGGACCCTTTGTGGTAGCCGCCTGGTTTTACAGACACACAGATCTGCTACCCAAGGACTGGGCCAGGCACTCAGAGTAACTGAATACACTCAGCTGCAGGTGGGAGTCCCTCATTCATTTCAATCCAGATGCACTCCCCAAGTCAGGAGTCATGGCACACACTTGTAATCCCAGGAGGCAGGAGGATTTCCATGAACTCAGTCCCAGCTTGGGTTTCATGATGAATTCAAAGCCAGTCTTGTCTCAAAAACAAACAAACAAACATGGGCTAGAGGGATTTCTCAGTGGTTAAGGCGCTTGCCTGCAAAGCCTAAGGGCACAGGCTTGAGTCCCCAGAACCCATGTAAGACAGATGCACTTGGTGGCATATGTGTCTAGATTTCGTCGGCAGTAGCCTGAGGCCCTGGCATGCCCATTCTCTCTCTCTCTCTCTCTCTCTCATAAATAAATACATAAAAATAAGATATTTAAAACAAAGTCCACCCAGGCTTCCTGAAGAGTGTTCCTGTGCTCACCTTGGCACTTTTTATAGAACTACGAGAGTGTATTAATATTCATGCATCTCTTACATGCTGTCTCTGTTGCTATAGCACCGACCAAACATGAAATACAGCCTCTCTTCCACTTCCCTTCCCCCACACGCTTCCACACAGACAAGTTATTTTTGCTGAGTATGTATTTATGAGTATGTATGTAAGTATTTTTGATGAGGATTACAATGGCACCATGCTGGGGTTTACCATGTATAGCTCAAGCAGCCACAAAAAGATCACCAGATATCATTTCCTTAGAAGTTCTTCAACAACCAACAAAAGTGCCAGTGGTAATCCTTGGCTCACTAGAATCTATTCCATTTCAAACCTCTGCCTCACAATCCCACCACCTCCCATTAAGAAGATGGCCTTGGGCCGGGCGTGGTGGCGCACGCCTTTAATCCCAGTACTTGGGAGGCAGAGGTGGGAGGATCATCGAGAGTTCGAGGCCACCCTGAGACTACATAGTTAATTCCAGGTCAGCCTGGACCAAAGTGAGACCCTACCTCGAAAAAACAAAAAAAAAAAAAAAAAAACAAAAAACAAAGAAGATGGCCTTGGGCTGGAGAGATGGCTCAGCTCTTAAGGCGCTTGCCTGTGAAGCCTTAATATGTATGCTCGAATCTCCAGGTCCCACATGGCCAGACACAGGGATGAAAGGGTCCAATGTCGCACATGCGCACAAGGCAGTACATGTGTCTGGAGTTCATTTGCAGTGGCTGAAGGCCCTGGCATGCCCATTCTTTCTCTCTCTCTCTTAAATAAAAATTAAAAAAAAAAAAAAAAAAAGAAGAAGGAGGAGGAGGAGAAGAAGAAGAAGATAGGAGTCTTCTCCTTGGCATATCACAGACACTAGTTAATGAACTTACTTCTCAACCCAACCCAAACACCCTGCTAGGCTCATCTTTGCAAAGCAATGCTCACGAAGCCCATGTTCAATGCGACAGACTCTGTTTCAGTGTTCCAGAGTCTTCTTCACATAGACTCGATGCTGAGCCATTTCCCTAGTCCCCTTTGTGGTGGGAGAGCTTAAATTGGAGCTGCTGGCCGTACTTCCTCCACTCGGCAGCACTGCAGATAGTTTTGTGCACAACCCTAGCTTTGCTATTGAGGCTATAAAGTGAGTTACAGCAATAGCAACGTTGGGTGCTCCCATTCTGGAATATCCCATCAGAGTAACGGACCATGTGGAAAACAACCTTGCCTCTTACAGGCTTCTAATGTGACTTGATCTCGCTAGGTGGGTTACTCTGCGTTGAATCGCTCATTGTGCCAGATGGTACAGAGTGAAGAGCAGAGCACAGATACAGGCCTCCAGGGCGGGCTGGCTTTTGATGAGTGCTAAAGGTCCTTGCTTGTAAGTTTATGGGCCACAGTTCTAATCACCAGCACCCACAGAAAGTCTAACACAAAGTGGCGCATATCTTGGTGACCCCAACAGGCAATGGCAGGTGGATCCGGGAGAGTCTGGAAGCTTAGAGGCCAGCTGCAAACCAACAAGAGAAGAAATAAGAAAAGAGAGGACAAAAAACAGGGGTCAGCCTCAGACCGCCATGCATGCCCCTACACATTTACACGTACAGAGAGAGAGAGAGACTTTTTTAGTGGGTTGGGTTTTTTTGTTGTTTGTTTGTTTGTTTGTTTGTTTTTGGTTTTTTGAGGTAGGGTCTCCCTCTAGCCCAGGCTGATGTGGAATGCACTATGTAGTCTCAGGGTGGCCTCGAACTCATGGCGATCCTCCTACCTCTGCCTCCCGAGTGCTGGGATTAAAGGCGTGCGCCACCACGCCCAGCTTGCATAATGCTTTTTAAAAATGTAGATACCACCACAGCAGTGTTATCTCTGAATGAAAGGGTCAGATTATACTAGAATGTCATGACATGTTTTTTTCTTTTTTAATTGAAACAGCATCTCATGTAAGCAAGGCTGGTCTCAAACTTACTGTGTATAGTGATTTGAACTAGGTGTCCCCTATAAACTGGGCTACATGAGACCCTATGTGAAAACAAAACAAATAACAGCAACAAAAGAAGAGGAGGAAGAAGAAGAAAAGGAAGAGGAGGAAGGAAAAGAAACGCAAGTAAAGGCAATAAAAAAATCTCATTTCTTTTACCCACCTCTACTTAAATTGCTTGCTGTGGAGTGAGGACAACCTTGCTGCCCTGGTCTCTACCTCCACAGGGCCAGGAGTGCAGGCGTGTGCCGCCAGGACGAGGTTAGTAATTTTCTTTTTTTAAAATGATGATTCAAGAGTCTTACTCTTATGCATGGAGATTATAAATAAAAAGTTTTCCCAAAACAGAGTCTTGGTTTCAATTGAGGAATTATATATTTTAGTCCCCCCCACACACACCCTGTTTCTCCTGTGCCCTTACACCCAAACCCGCTGCACTCCAGGGAAGACAGAGGGGCTGGCCACTGGAAGGGGAGCACCCAGCAGCAGAGAGGCTTCGGGAGCTACTCTGACCTGGGGGTCCTGGCCTGAGGTGCAGTGTGATCCAAAGAGTTCCCGAACACACAGCATGTCCTACCTGAGAGCTAGGTTCATGGTTGGAAGATAAGGCCCAGGAATGTGCACCAAGTGCCCCCGTACTCCAGATGAGCAGATGGCCTATTACATGTTTGCTTTTGCCCAGTTACCCCACTTCAGAGAGTAAATAACTGGAAATGGCTTTTACAAAATTAATTAGTCATCAGAGTTGAAATTTAAATCCGATTCATATCTCACAGACACTTCGTAATTATTCTAGTTAGCAACCAGAATGGCAATTAGAATGCAAATAACTGTGCTGCATGGACTCCTGTGTCCATGTTTCATGACCACCGTCCAAGGGGGTAGTGGACATGGAGAAAAGCAAGTTCCCCAGCCATGCGGGGTTTTTGTTTGATTGATTGGTTGGTTGGTTGGGTTCTTTTTGGTTTTTTGTTTCCCAAGTTCTAGTCATCAATTCATTTAAAATATTCCAGATGACTTGTTTTTGAGACTGGGTCTCATCTGTCCCAGGCTTCCCTTTAACTCATTATGTAGCCCAAGAGGACCCCAAACTTCTGAAGATCCTCCTGCCTCTACCTCCTGAGTGCTGGGATTACAGATGTCAGGTTTATATGGTGCTGGGGGTGAAACTGAAGTAAGCTCTCTTTCAACTGATCTACACCCTCAGCCCTGCATAACTGAGGAGAGAGAGAGAGAGAGAGAGAGAGAGAGAGAGAGAGATAATTTATTTATTTGAGATAGACAGAGAGGGAGGGAGAGAATGGGTCTAGTGCTAAGGCCTCCAGCCACTGCAAACGAACTCCAGACACATGTGCCCTCTTGTGCATCTGGTTTAGGTGGGTCCTAGGGAATCAAACCAGGGTCCTTTGGCTTTGAAGGCAAGTGCCTTAACTGCTAAGCCATCTCTCCAGCCCATAAATGAGTTTTGATCTTCGTCTTCCTCCTCTTCTTCCTCCTGGTTAATCCAGAACTAATGTAATTCATATCTCTGTTAGCAACTCCATGTAACCAACCACATAGATAAAAGAAATATCTTTAGCAGATATTTGTTGGTGGAGCTGCTCCTGGTGGTACATACCTTTAATCTCAATACTTGGCAGGCTAACGTAGGAGGATCTGTGAGTTTGAGGCCAGCCTAAGGTTACAGATTGATTTCCTGATCTGCTTAGGCTAATGTGAGAAAAATAAATAAATAAAAATTTGTGTGTTTTTTTTTTCAGATATCTTTTGGGGAAAAAATAGCTTAGACCTCTAATAATCACACCCCTCCACCAAGAGTCCCAGCTTTTCCAATGACTTTGACACATTCTTAGAGAAACTGTTCAAAGCTTCAAATCTCCATGATCCATTCTATCTTCTATGGAGAGACTACAGTCAGGCCAGAGCCTGCTTCGTGTGTTTGCCCCCTCCCCTACCTTTGCCGTGAGATTTTTCATGCACATCATGGAAACAGAAGGTTTAGCTACCTATTTTGCCTGGGATAGTTCTGATAGTTTGGGTTTTCTTTTCTTTTTTTTATTATTTATTTACTTGCAAGCAGAGAGAGAGAAAGAGAATGGGCACACCAAGGCTGTCTGCTACTACAAATGAACTCCAAATGCATGGGCTACTTGGTGCATCTGGCTTTACGTGGCAACTGGGGAATCAAACCCAGGTTGTTAGGTTTTGCAGGCAAGTACCTTAACCACTGAATAGTATTTCCAGCCCTGGTATTTTGTTTTGAAGAATGTGACTCAACAATTCTACTATGGTATTTGTGATGATTAAAATTGGTACAATGGGCTGGAGAAATGGCTTAGCAATTAAGGTACTTGCCTGAAAAATCTAAGGACCCAGGTTCAATTCCTCAGAGTCCAAGTAAGCCAGATGCACAGGGTGGTGCAGGCATCTGGAGTTCATTGGCAGTGGCTGGAGGCCCTGGCGCACTCATTCTCTGTGCCTCTGTCTCCCTCTCTCTCTCTCTTTCTCTCACTCTCAAATAAATAAATAAATAAAATACTTTTTAAAAATTGGCACCAATTTAACTAATTGACAGCAGAATATTTGGGATGCAAACTACAGTATATAGTATGGCACAATGGTAAAATAAGTGGCCTTTAACAATGATAACCTGGATGTACAAATATGTGTGTGTGTGTGTGTGTGTGTGTCTGCATACATTTAGAAAACTCCTGAAATGTACACATCAAAATATTGACGGGAATGCAGCTTAGTGGTAGAGCCCTTATCTCGCATGGGCCCTGAGCTTGACCTTGATGCACAGCACTGAAGAAAAAAAAACACTGGGTCTAGTGTGGTGGTACCTTCAATCCCAGCACTCAGGAGACTGACATAGGATTGCCACGAGTTAAGGGCAGTTACAGGGGGAGTTTCAAGTCTGCCTGGACTAGAATGAAACCCAGACTCAAAACACTGATAGGGGAACTGGGCATGGTGGTGCACGCCTATAATCCCAGCACTCTGGAGGCAGAGGTAGGAGGATCATCGTGAGTTCGAGGCCACCCTGAGAATACAGAGTGAATTCCAGGTCAGCCTAGGCTAGAATGAGACCCTACCTTGAAAAGACTAAAACAATAGACCAAAAAAAACATGGCGAGGGGGACCCTCTGCAGAGCTGGCTGTTAAATGGGCTTCTTAGGCAAACGTGAAACCTTGAAAGCTGCAGATCGCACAGCGTGGCATGGCTACTTGCCCCTCTTGCCCCAGTCCTGCAAAGGGACACAGAGCAAACTCAATCTCAGATCAGCAAACTCACAACATCAGCAAAACCAGGTATTGGTTGGTAAGAGTCCCTAGCTCAAAATGACACCTTGCAAGAGAGCACCCAGCATTTTGCTCCAGCCACCACAGACAAGCACCTTGGCCACAGGCTAGTATGTAGGGTGCTACAAGGGCACATACACGTGCATGAATCTCTCCCTCTCTCCCCCCTCCCCCAGTCTCACATACTACATTACACATTTATACCCAGAAGCAAAAAAAAAAAAGTTATTAAAGCAAAATATTGACAGTGGATTTATCTTGATTATGGGATTCCCCCCACCAGAAGTTTGCTAATC
Organism: Jaculus jaculus; assembly: GCF_020740685.1. NCBI lineage: Eukaryota > Metazoa > Chordata > Mammalia > Rodentia > Dipodidae > Jaculus > Jaculus jaculus. Next base: position 88,072,027 of record NC_059112.1, on the reverse strand, counting down.
ACATTTTTTATATTCTGACAACAATTTTATTTTCATTGTAATCAACATAATACAACTCACTCACAAATCCAGAGGTTTTGACTCTAGGAGCGGCTGATTCCAGTTCAGTGATTCTCTGTTCATACAAACCTCAGCCCAAATGAAATTTTAGATGTATCTGACATGCTTATCTCAATTAGTTGTGTACCTATTGAAGGTGTATGTTTGAGTGCATACTCTTCCTAGCAGATGGATGTTTCCTTCTTTTTAAGAGCATTTTATTTTTATTTATTATGGGGGGGAATGGGCACACCAGGCCTTCTAGCCACTACAAACAAACTCTAGATGCATAGGCTATCATGTGCATCTGTGTGCATCTGAGGAATTGAACCTGAGTCTTTGAAGACAAGTGACTTAACAGCTAAGCCATCCCTCCAGCCCAGTGAGTTTCCTTCATCTTTGGGGCTTGGATTACTGGTTTAGGAGAACACTGTAGGAGAGACTATCATAAAAATGTATATTTTGTTGTTGTTCTTTGTTCTGCAAAGTAAAGTCCCACTGTAGCCCAGGCTGACCTGGAACTCACTTTGAAGTCCCAAGCTGGCCTTGGACTCAGAGCAATCCTCTTGCCTCGGCCTCCCAAGAGCTAGGATTTAAAGTATTCGCCACCACACCCAGCAACAACAGGTTCTTTACAGGAGGAAGGAGAAAGATTTTGTAGTTGACCCCAATGTTAGATCTGTAGTCCCACCAAAGGCCTTGCCTTTGACTATGTTTATTAATAATTTAGCTAGTGAAGTGCACAGAGGAAGTGATTTGTATTTGCAGAGAAAATGTTGAAGCCTTTGCTGAAAAGAAGGTTCTATGGTCTCACAGCGAGACTGCATGCATGTGCAGTGGCTTCCTCTCCATGCTGACTCCAGTTCTGGTAGGTCAAAGTTGCCTGTGTCTTCTAGGAGACGGGCTGTTATGGAAACAGCATTCACTGATTTCATGATTCTAATCTCGCCTCTGCCACTGACTAGTTCTGTGACCTTGCATAACTGGTAAATATGAAGCTCAGAGTTCAAAACAAATCCAGCGCATTCTACAGAAAGCGGCCCATCTAGAGTGCGTCTCTAGATGGCTTTAAGCACTGCATATATGCTATGCCACCTTTATCCCCAAGTTCAATATACAAAAACTAAAAACGTCAGTACATGAACTAGATGTCTTTAAACAAGCCATCTAAAAATAGATTGCTTTAAGTCCCATTCCCTGGATCATTAAAAATTAAACATTAAACCAGGCATGGCGGAGCATGCCTGTAATCCCAGCTCTCCAGAGGCAGTGGCAGTACGATCAGAAGCTCAAGGTCATCCTAGGCTACATATCAAGTTACTTATTTATTCATTCATTCATTACTTTTGAGGCAGGGTCTCACACCAGCCCAGGCTGACCTGGAGCTCACTTTGTAACCCAGACTGCCTTGGACTCATGGCAATCATCCTGACTCAGCCTCCTGATTGCTGTGCTTAAAGGTGTGTGCCTGGCCTCCTTTCATTTTTTTTAAGTACATAGTAGTTTTGATCCCAACCTGTCTACCTCCCCCCAAATAAAATAATAATAACATAAGATGAACAAACACTCTTTTCAGCACAGCAATCTACCTCTAGGTTTCTATCTTTGTACACAAAAGCACATGAGGAAGATACTTTTTTATTGGCAATTTTCATACATATACATAATGTGTTTTTGTTTTTTGTTTTGTTTTGTTTTTTTTTTTTTTTTTTTTTTTTGGTTTTTCGAGGTAGGGTTTCACTGTAGCTCAGACTGACCTGGAATTCACTATGGAGTCTCAGGGTGGCCTCGAACTCATGGCAATCCTCCTACCTCTGCCTCCCGAGCGCTGGGATTGAAGGTGTGTGCCACCACGCCCGGCTTTATTTTCTCAATTTGTATTTATGTATTTGCAAGTGTGTGTGTGTGTGTGTGTGTGTGTGTGTGTGTGTGTGTGTGTGCATGCGCACACTGGGGCCTCTTGCCACTGCAAAGCAATAACAAATACTTAGGGCACTTTTTTATCTGGCTTACATGGGTGGCTTGGGAGTTGAACCCCCAACCAGTTAGGCTTGGCAACAACTGAGCCATCTATTTCCTCAGCCCCACAAAATGTATTTTGATCATAATCCCCTCTCATTATTTTTTTGTTTTGTTTTGTTTTGTTTCAAGGCAGGTTCTCACTGTAGTCCAGGCTGACCTGGATCTCACTTTGTAACCCAGGCTGGCCTTGAACTCCTGGTGATCCTGCTATCTCAGCCTCCTAAGTGTTGGGACTCAAGGCATAAGCCATCACATCCTACTCTATCTTTTTGTTCTTGAAGCATTATGCATAGTAGGAAAAAAGGGATCAACCAACATCTTCAATAGCAGTGGAGTATGAAGTAAATTTTTATAATGCGTCTGTGTCTGAGCCATACATAGCTTCTTCCACATTGCACAAAAAATGAGACAAAGATAATGAGAAGGTCCGGGAAACATAGGAACAAGACTCCATGAGAAAAGAAATGGCAGTGATATTTTAAAATGTAACCTGGTTCTGAGCCTCTGGGAGACTGGGATAAGGAGAATTTATTGATTTTTTAAAAGTATTACCAATGTTGTGACATTGGAAAAATACCATATTATTTATCTCCACAGTCAATAATATTTACAGTCATGATAATGCAAGGGCTGCTCATTACTCTTCATTTTTCCCATCTAACCTACAAAGCATGAAGACTTCGGGTAACAAAAGATGCAAAATGTGAGGCTGGGAACTGCCAGGGAAGGGCCAGTGCTCTGAGACCCCCACTCCAAAGCAGGTGAAAGAAAGGTGTTTGGGAACCGGGGAGACAGCTAGGGGTTAAAGGCACTTGCTTGTAAAGCCTGCCACCTCAGTTCAATTCCCCAGTACCCATGTAAAGCAAGACACAAAACGTGGTGCATGCATTTGGAGTTCATTGGCAACTGCAAGAGTTCCTGGTACTCACGAGCACACACATACAAATAACTAATATTTTTAAAAATATCTTGATATCAGCTGGAGAGATGACTTAGTGATTAAGGTGCTTGCCTACGAAGCCTAAGGACCTACGTTCGATTCTTCAGATCCTAGACAAGCCAGATGCACATGGTGGCACATGAGTCTGGAGTTCATTTGCAGTGGCTAGAGGCCCTGGTGTACCCATTCTCTCTCTCTAATAAATAAATAAAAATAACTCAAAAAATATCTGAATTTGGAGGTGCATACCTTTAATCCTAGGATTTGGGAGGCTGAGTAGGTGGATTGCTGGGAATTAAGGCTTCCTTAAGTTACAAAGTGAATTCCAAGTCAGCCTGAGCTAGAGTGAGACCCTGCCTCAAAAAATACATAAATAGGGCTGGAGAGATGGCTTAGCAGTTAAGCGCTTGCCTGTGAAGCCTAAGGACCTTGGTTCGAGGCTCGGTTCCCCAGGTCCCACATTAGCCAGATGCACAAGGGGGCGCACGGGTCTGGAGTTCGTTTGTAGTGACTGGAAGCCCTGGCGCGCCCATTCTCTCTCTCTCCCTCTATCTGTCTTCCTCTCTGTGTCTGTCGCTCTCAAATAAATAAATAAATAAAAAATACATAAATAAATAGCTAGGCGTGGTGGTGCACACCTTTAATCCCAGCACTTGGGAGGCAGAGGTAGGAGGATTGCCATGAGTTTGAGGCCATCCTGTGAATACAGAGTGAATTCCAGGTCAGCCTGAGCTAGAGTGAGACCGTACCTCGGAAAACCAAAATAATAATAATGGCAATAATAATAATAAATAAAAATAAAAATAAATAAATTAAATAAACAATCTAGCCACCAGGGAAATGCAAATTAAAACTATTCCATCTCATTCCTGTCAGAATGGCTACCATCATGAAAACAAATGACAATAAATGCTGGAGAGGATGCAGAAAAAGAGGAACCCTTCTACACTGTTGGTGTGAATGCAACTGGGTACAAACCTTGTGGAAACCAGTGTGGAGGTTCCTGGGACAGCCAAAAATAGAAATTTCTTTCTATTTTTCCACTTTGGGTGTATAGAGTGAATTCCTTCCTCCTTCCATTTTTCCCTCCTTCCCTCCCTCTTTCCATTCAGTGTGTGTGTGTGTGTGTGTGTGTGTGTGTGTGTGTGTGTCCAGCAAACTTCCAGGAGACTCTCCTGTCCCCACCTCCCTTCTCACTGTAGACAAACTGGTATTACAGATACTTGTGCAATAGCATCCCAGCTTTTCCTGGGCTCAGATGATATGAATGCAGATCCTCATACCTGTGTAGCGAACATTTTATCTATGCAGCTATCCTCCCTGCCCCCTCCCTTCATTTCTGGTGCTGAAAATGAATGCAGTGCCTTGTATATGCCAGGCAAGAACTCAGCCATTGAGTTGCATCCTCAGTCTTTTTTTTTTTTTAAGACAGTGTCTCATGCAACCCCCAAATTCTCTATGTAGCCAAGGCTGACCTTGAACTCCTGGCCCTTCTACTTCTACCTTCTCAGCGCTGGGGTGTCAGACATGTGCCACCATGCCTGCTTTTATACAGTGCTGGAGATCAAATCCAGGTACATGATAGGTAAGTGTTCTGCCAACTGAGCCACACTCCCAGCCTCACGTTGCATTTTGCTGTTATTTTCAGACAGGTCTTGCTAGGTTGCCCAGGCTGTCCCTGAACTTGAGATCCTCCTGCCTTAGTCTATTCGGTAGGCTTTTGGCTTGAGAGTCACATATCTGTAATTTTATTTTGTTATAATTTTACTTGCTAAGTTTTATTAGCATATAAATAGTCATATAGAGTGATAGGTTCTGTTGTGACATATTCAGAGCTCAGTGGTACGGCGCTTGTGTGACGTGCACAAAGCCCTTGGTTCGATCCCCAGCACATCAGTAAGGAGGAAGGGAGAGGGAAGGGTTGAGGGAGAAAGAAGAAAAAAAGAAAAGTGGATGCACAAAAACCCATCCATTTATTTCTATTCTGACCTCTTTGCTCGTTCTACCTCTTGCCTGGTGAGCAGGGATGGTACATGGCACCTCCTTACACAAAGCACCAAAAGTTTGTGCTTCCCTAAGTCCGAGGCTGCCTGGACCCCTGCCAGCTTCCAGGGCTGCTCATAGCCACTAACTGGAGAAGCCCAGAAAGCTGACATATCTCTCACTGACTCATCTGCTTGCCAGAGCTCAAGGCATATCTGAATCCTTCCTGACAAGGGAATGGGAGAAATGTTATACAAACCAGGGGGAATATGGAGCATAAAAAAGGAGTCAGATACCTAGACAAAGCAATGTGACACCCCTGTGTCAATGGGAGTAGCCTAACAAGACAGCTTATTGGCTGGAGAAAGTTGGAGATAGGAAAGGAAAGGGAGAGAAAGCTAGATCTAAAGATGGAATATATAACGTTGGTCTTTACTAGAAGTTTTTTACGGTTGTTAAACAGAAAGGTCCACCATTTAAAGCAGTCCTTTAGGACAAGGGCAGGATGGCCTTTCTGTCTTTGTTGTATGACGGGGAAACGAAGAAGAAAAGCAGAACTTGGAAGTAGGGAAGCCCACTAAAAAGACAATTTTCAGAATCCACCAGTGAGATTAGGAAGCCATAAACCATTATAACAATGGTGGGAATAGGGGCTGGGGAGATAGCTCAGTAACCAAAGCACCTGCTTTGCAAGCATGAGGACCAGGATTCAACCCTCAGAACACGCACTGAAACAGCCAGCATGGTGGTGCGTGCCTATCATCTCGGGGTGGGAGGTGGGCACAGGTGGAGCCTTGCGGTTCCATGGATAGTTAGTCTAGCCAAATTGGCAAGCTTCAGGCCGATAAGAGACTGTGTCAAAAAAGTGGGTGGGGCTGGAGAGATGGCTCAGCAGTTAAAGGTGCTTGCTTGCAAAAGCTGACAGTCTGGGTTCAATTGCCCAGTACCCATGTAAAGCCAGATGCACGATGTGGCACATGCATCTGGTGTTTGTTTGTAATGGCAGGAAGTGCTGGTGTGTTCTCTCTCTCTCTCTCCAATAAATAAATAAAAATATATATTTTTTAAAAGGGAGTTATGTTCCATAGAATGACACCGGAAGTTGTCTTCTGGCTTTCACACACACACACACACACACACACACACACACACACGTGTGTAAACATGCACACATCCATTACCAATAAAAGTAAAAGTAAGAAAACAAAAAACAATATATATATATATATATATATGTATGTATGTATGTATATATATATGCACCTTTAATCCCAGCAGTTGGGAGGCAGAGGTAGGAGGATCACCGTGAGTTCGAGGCCACCCTGAGACTACATAGTGAATTCCAGGTCAGCCTGGGCCAGAGTGAGACCCTACCTCAATAAAATAAAAGTAAGAATAGAGACAAAAGGGTCTTTATGAGAGATGTGGCCCCTGGGTACAGGAGAAAAAAAGAAGAAGAAGCCTGTTTTTTGTTTTTTTTTTTTTAAATTTTATTCTTCTTTATTTGACAGACTAAGAGAAAAAAAATGAGTATGCCAGGGTTTCCAGCCACTGCAAATGAACTCCAGACACATGCGCCCCCTTGTACATCTGGCTAACGTGGGTCCTGGGGAATAGAACCTGGGTCCTTTGGCTTTGCAGGCAAATGCCTTAACTGCTAAGCCACCCCTCCAGCCCAAGAAGCCTGTTCTTAAAGATATTCTATTATCCTGTGGAAATATGGCTCAGGTGGCAGGTTATTTGCCTAGCACACATGGAGCCTTAGGTTCAATCCTTAGCAGTGCATAAACTGGGCATCATGGTACATATCTGTAATCCCAGCACTTGCGATGTGGAGGCAGGAGAATCAGAAATTCAAAGTTATCATCAATTGTATAGGGAGTTCAAAGCAGGCCTGAGATACATGAGTCTCTATCTCAAAAAGAAAAACAAGGGCTGGAGAGATGGCTTAGTGGTTAAGCGCTTGCCTGTGAAGGCTAAGGAACCCGGTTCGAGGCTCGATTCCCCAGGACCCACATAAGCCAAGATGCATAAGGGGGTGCACGCATCTAGAGTTCGTTTGCAGTGGCTGGAGGCCCTGGCGCGCCCATTCTCTCCCTCCCTCTCTTTCTCTCCCTCTCTCTCCCTCCCTCCTTCTCTCTGTCACTCTCAAATAAATAAATAAACATAAACAACCAAAAAAAAAAAATAAAGAAAAACGAGCGCTGGAGAGATGGCTTAGCGGTTAAGCACTTGCTTATGAAGCCTAAGGACCCCAGTTCAATTCCCCAGGACTCACGTTAACCAGGTGCACAAGGGGGCGCACACATCTGGAGTTCATTTGCAATAGCTGGAAGCCCTGGCGCACCCATTCTCTCTCTCTCTCTCTCTCTCTCTCTCTCTCTCTCTCTCTCTCTCTCTGCCTTTCCTTCTCTGTCTGTCACTCTCAAATAAAAATACACACAAAAAAAAATTTTTTTAAAAAGAAAGAAGGAAGGAAGGAAAAGGAAAAGAAGATAGAAAAGAAAAGAAAAGAAAAGAAAAGAAAAGAAAAGAAAAGAAAAGAAAAGAAAAGAAGGAGCTGAGGAGATGGTACAGTGGTTAAAGGCAGTTGCTTGCAAAACCGTCCAGCCTAGCATCAATTCCCAAGCCACCCATCTAAAGCTGGACAGGCATTCATTCACAACAACAGACCCTGGGGCGAATGTGTGTTTGTGGCTAGAGCCACTGGCATGCCCATTTCTGTGCCCCCTTCCCCTCAGCTTGCAAATAAGTAAATCAAAATATTTAAACATTATAAAAATATGTTATTTGTTGATTTGCAGCAGAAAAAGAGAGAGAAAATGGATGTCTCACAAGTAAGAGACACTCTTGCAAATGCAAACAAACTCCAGATGCATGGGCTACTTTGTGCATCTGGCTTTATGTGGATACTGGAGAATGGAACCCAGGGCACCAGACTTCCCAAGCAAGCACCTTAACCACTGAGCAATCTCTCCAGCCCCGAACCCAACATTGTTTTAAAATTTAATTTTATTTATTTATTAGAGACAGAGAAAGAGGAAGAGAGAAAGTGAGAATGGGCCCACCAGGGCTTCCAGACACTGCAAACAAACTCCAGATGTGTGCGCCTCCATGTGCATCTGGTTTACGTGGGACCTGGAAAATCAAACCTGGATCCTTAGGCTTTGCAGGCATGTGCCTAAATGGCTAAGCTATCTCTCCTGGAGTCCCAAGCCCAATATTTAAACAATAAACTCCCTCTCCTTCTTCACTGCACTGGAATACCGCTTCAGTCTGGCCAACCTGAATTGCTGGCACTCGTGCGTGTGCACGCGTATTCATGGCACATTCATCAGACAACACATTCTTAGCAAGCAGCTCTGTACAGGCCCTTCTGGGGCCTTGGAAGTGAAATGACAACAGTCACAACTGGAACACGTGCATTCTAGTAATGAGAGGCAAATGAGACGTTTCGAGCGAGCATGCTGGGCTGGAGAGATGGCTCAGTGCTTAAGACTGCTGCCTGCAAAGAATAAAGACCAGCGTTTGACTTCCCAGTACCCACGTAAAGCCAGAAACACAAAGTGGCACATGCGTCTGGAGTTTGTTTCCAACGGCTAGAGGCCCTGGTGTGACCATTCTCTCTGGCTCTCTTCTGTCTGTATCTGATTACAAATTAATTGATTGATTGATTTAAAAGAAGCAACATACGGCATGCTAGAAGAGCAGAGGAGAGAGGTAGCATGATGCTTTCCTGGTAGAATTCCTTCCCTGCTTTCCTCTTTCTTTCCTTCCCTCCCTCCCCTCCTCCCTCAATTTCCTTCTTCTTCCTTCCTTCCTGAGTGTCTTTTTCTTTTTTTCTTTTTGAGACAGGGTCTAATGTAGCCCAGGTGTCCCTGAACTTGCTACGTAACTGAGGATGATCTTGAATCTCTTCTGATCCTCCTGCCTCCACCTCCTGAGCACCGGGATTATAGGCATGTTCACTCTGTCTTATTTATGCCTTGACGATGATCAAACCCAGGGCTACGTAAGCCCTGCACCGACAGAGTTATGTCCCCTCTCCCCTGCATGCCTTTCTTCATGCCAACCTCCTTTTCATAATTCAGAGCAAATTCTCTTTGCACTTCGTATCTTGCCTGAACCCCTCCACCCACAACAAGCCACCTAGTCCAGTGTCTCTGCCTTGTGTCTTTGTTTGCTTGCTTGTTTGCTTGTCTGTTTTGGTTTTATGAAGCAGGGTCTCACTCTAACCCAGGCTAACTTGGAGCTCGTGTAGCTCCAGGCTAGCCTCCAACTCCCCGTGATTATTCCACCTTAGCTTCCCAAGTGCTGGAATTCAAGGTGTGAGATAGCATGCTTGGCTTCTGCCTCATGTCACTGTGTTTTGTTCATGCATCAACATCCCCTCTTCAAAAAGTAATGTAAGGAACTGGAGGGATGGCTTAGCGGTTAAGGTGTTTCCCTACACCCACATAAAAATACAGGTATGGAGCTTGGTATAGTGGTACACACCTTTAATCCCAGTGCTCAGGAGGCAGAGGTAGAAGAATTGCCATGAGTTCCACGCCAGCCTGGAATTACAGAGTAAATACCAGGTCAGCCTGAGCTGGACTGATACCCTACCTTGAAAAAACAAAAATGAAAAAGAATTAAAATAAGGGGCAGGTTGAGCTGGAGAGATGGCTTCACAGTAAAGGCTTTTGCCTGCAAAGCCAAAGGACCTTGGTTTGATTCTCCAGGACCCACATAAGCCAGATGTACAAAGGAGCACATGCATCTGGAGTTCGTTTGCAGTGGCTGGAGGCCCTGGCGCACCCATTCTCTCCCTCTCCCTCTCTCTCTGCCTCAAGTAAATAAAAATTAAAAAGAGAAAAAGATAAGGGGCAGGGAGACAGCTCAGTGGATGAAGTGCTTGCACCAGTAATCACAGTGACAAGGACACACACACACACAAAAGAAAGAATAGTTAAGATAAACATTTTTCACATGCCCTGTCATTAAACATCTGTATTTTCAGTGATAATTTATGAAGGTTTCTGACAGTTACTGGATTTTTAATCCAGGAAAATGAAAACAGCAGGTTTTTGTTTGTTTGTTTTCTCATACAATGAATTATCCTATCAGGAGCTTATCCCATTTCTAGCAGTGAGTTCATTTTAGTCCTGTCGTCTGCTGTGGCCTGTCTCAGCACAAAAAATACAACCGAGGGCTGGAGAGATGGCTTAGTGGTTAAGCGCCTGTCTATGAAGCCTAAGGACCCCGGTTTGAGGCTCAGTTCCCCAGGACCCACGTTAGCCAGATGCACAAGGGGGCTCACACATCTGGAATTCGTCTGCAGTGGCTGGAAGCCCTGGCGCGCCCATTCTCTCTCTCTCTGCCTTTCTCTGTCTGTCGCTCTCAAATAAATAAATAAAAATAAACCAAAAAAAAATTAAAAAAAAAAAAACAACCGAATTCCTAGCGGGCTAGACTGACACCCTGAATTGAAAACAAACAAACAAAAAAGTAATCAAGCCAACGAAGGCACTGGATGGGAATGTCCTCGGAATAGCCCTGCGCAGGCTCAGAGCCTCTCATGCCTGTATTAACAGCCAAAGGAACTGGTTTAGCCAAAGAGCACTGCACAAAAAACAAAAAAAAAAAAAAAAAAAACACCTAACCACACCCTACCTTCCTGTGAGTTCCTGGAAAGGGAATAGCATGAAGCGTTCGTCATATGAAAGCTATCAGGGTTCTTCCTCCTTTAAGCTCTTTAAGCTCTTTTATTTTGTACCCTTTACTTCCTTTAGAGTGGCACGACATGGAGATAAAGTTATAGATTGTGACTGGGTGTCAACGTAGAGTTCACTGTACAGTCACCTCTGGGACTAGAGAGATGGCTCAGTGGTTAAGGTGCTTTCCTGAAAAGCCTAATGACCCAGGCTTGATGCCCCAGAACCTACATAGAGCCAGCGGCTCAGAGTGCTGCATAATCTGGAGTTTGTTTGCAGTGGTTGGAAGCCCTAGCATGCCCATTCTTTCTTTCTTTCTCTCACTCTCTCTCTCCCCTTGCAAATAAATACATAACTTTTTTTAAAAGAAAAAGAAGTTTATCATAATAACTTCTAGTGTACACATCAGCTTTCATAAAACTTGAGGGGAAAGTTACCATTGTCCATATTTTTCTGCTTTGTGAGGCAGGGTTTCTCACATAGCATAAGCTGCCTTCAAACTCCTTATGTAGCCAGGGATGGACTCCATTTCTAAAGTACTGTCATGAAAAGTTGGTTAAAAAGAGAGAGAAGGGACTGGAAAGATTACTTAGCAGTTAGGGCGCTTGCCGGCGAAACCTAAGGACCCACATTTGACTCTCCAGACTCCACATCAGCCAGACCTACGTGCAAGGCCATGCAAGTGCGGTAGGTCGCACATGCGCACAAGGTGGTGCACGCGTCTGCAGCTGAATTAGAGGCCCTGGCACACCATCTCCCTCTCCCTCTCCCTCTCCCTCTCCCTCTCCCTCTCCCTCTCCCTCTCCCTCTCCCTCTCCCTCTCCCTCTCCCTCTCCCTCTCCCTCTCCCTCTCCCTCTCCCTCTCCCTCTTTTCTCCTCCCCCTCTCCCCTCTCCCCTCTCCCCTCTCCCTTTCTTCCCTGTGCGCATTAAAAGAAAAAAGTCGCCAGGTGTGGTGGCGCACCATTTAATCCCAGCATTGGGGAGGCAAAGGTAGGAGGATCGCAATGAGTGGAGGCCACCCTGAGAGTACATAGTGAATTCCAGGTCAGCCTGGAAAGAAAGAAAGTCCAGTTTGTTGGGCTTGCCTCAAAAAGAGAGAGAGCGGGCTGGAGAGATGGCTTAGCAGTTAAGCGCTTGCCTGTGAAGCCTAAGGACCCCGGTTCGAGGCTCGATTCTCCAGGACCCACCTTAGCCAGATGCACAAGAGGACGCACGTGTCTGAAGTTCATTTGCAGTGGTTGGAAGCACTGGCGCGCCCATTCTCTCTCTCCCCCCACCTTTCTCTCTGTCACTCTCAAATAAATAAGAATGAACAAAGTAAAAAAGAGAGAAGGAGGTAGAGAGATGGCCTTGCTGGGTAGCCCTGACTGGGATTACAGGCCAGCTCATAAAAAAAAAAACAAAAAAAAAAAAAAAACCTCTCTCTGGCATGGGAACATGAAAACATAAATATGACCTCAAGGTGGCCTGGACACTCTGGACAGCACAGAGGTGAGGAACAGCATGCAGAGTCACTACTAGGAGGTAGGACAGAGTTTGACCAGATTGTAGCTGCACCTGCATAGTCACGTCCTTCTTGGTCAGAGGGCATGTTGACGAGAGTGATGGTTTGAATGGAATGTCTCCAATAGGCTCATGTATCTAAATACTTGGTTCCCAGCTGGTGGCAACTGGGGAAGCTTGCTGAGCCTTTGGGAGGTGGAATCTTGCTGAAGGAGGTGTGTCGCTAGAGACAAATCTTGGGATTTATTAGTGGTAGCCCACTGAATGTTCAGGGTCAGCTCATTCTCTCCTCTACTTCCCTGGCTGCTCCAATGGCATGATCTGAGCCAGCTTCCTAACATGCCATGCTTTCCCCAGCATCATGAGACTTCCCCTGAAAACTGTGAGACAAACAAACTAGCCTTTTATACACTGCTTTCGGTCGAGTGTTTATTTCACCGGCTCTGTAACCATGAAAACTGCAACAATGAACATGCTGGCTTGGAAAGTACTTAATCTTGTTTGTCTACTGAAAAGCTGCCTTAAATAGACTCCTGCTAACATTACCTTACGGCTCCAGGAGAGGATTTGTTGCTGTTACCTTTACGTTACTGGAGGAGAGGGTTTATTTTGGCTTACAGTCTCAAGGGGAAACTCCATGATGGCAGGGGGAAATGTGGCATGAGCAGAGGGTGGACATCACCCGGCCAACATCAGGTGGACAACAGCAGCAGGAGAGTGTGCCAAATGCCGGCAAGGGCAAACTGGCTGTAACACACATAAGCCCGCCCCCAACAACACACCTCCTCTGGAGACTCCTGGTTCCCCACTTGCCATCAGCTGGGGTTCTAGCATTCAGAAGACAAGTTTATGGGAGACATCAAATTCAAACCACCACAGAATTCAATTATTTGCTTTCTACCCACCTACTTATGTTTTAGTCCTTTTCCCTCCTTGACCCTAAAATTGCTCTGTCACCTTGAAACCTCAAAGGCGTCAGAAAGTGAAGGACCCTTTGGGACCAAGCCCAGCAGCCGGTTGCTTTCTTCATGATAGAACTGGGGTCACGAACTGCTTCTGTCCTGATCAATTCCTCTGTTACCTGCTCACAGCTTGCATCATTCACAGACTCCCGGAAAATGTGAGCCAGAACATTTGGCTCACTGGAAACCTTATTCTGTTTAACACTGAAGCAAAGCTAAGGAGACAGAGAAGAGAAAGATGAGATGTACAGGATTTGAGGAAATCGAGCACTGTTGATACTCATTATGTTTCTCATATGCCCTGTGCATCTTTTATTTCATTAGGTAAAAATGTCTTTCAGAGTAGGGGCCATGTTTCGAAATCATCTCTTAATATATGTGGAATCTAACACAGTATCATGAATGCCCAGGAGGCTAATAAATATTATTTGTGGATGATGAGATGGTCTGTCCCCCGGCCTACCAGCAGTATCCCACATAATCACTCCAGACAGATGAGAATCCATCCTGCTTCTAAAGACCTCCAGGGAGTAAGAATCTAAACCTTCTCCCATCACTCATTTCTGTGTCTAATCAGCCTTAGCAGCTGCTGGAAGATTCTTCCTGAAAAGGTAACGTTTATTTGTGCATGTGTGTGTGTATGTGTTCATGTGTGTGAGGGTGCATGTACCTGTGCAGGTTAGAGGCCAGTGATGGGTGTCTTCATCAATTGCTCTCCACCTTTTTTTTTTTTTCTTTTCTTTCTTTCTTTCTTTTGTTTGGTTTTTCAAGGTAGGGTCTCACTCTAACTCAGGCTAACCTCGAATTCACTATGGAGTCTCAGGGTGGCCTTGAACTCATGGAGATCCTCCTACCTCTGCCTCCCGAGTGCTGGGATTAAAGGCGTGTGCCACTATTCCTAGCCTACCTTGTTTTTGACACAGATCCTCTCAGTGAACCAAGAGCTCACTGACTCCGCTAGACAAGCTAGCCAGTAAGTCCCAGGAATCCTCCTGCCTCTGCCTCCCCAGTGCTGGGATTCCAGGCACATGCTGATTGCCACACCTGGCTTTAATGTGGGAGCTGGGGATCAAGTCAGATCCTCATACTTGCAAGTCAGAGAGCTCAGGAGAGTATTGGGGAAGGCAGAGATGGACAGAGAGGCGGGGCTGATTGAGGGGGCAGAAAGAACAGCTGAAGTGCCTGAAAAAAAAAAAAAAGCTGTTGGGCTGGAGAGATGGCTTAGCAGTTAAGCATTTGCCTGTGAAGCATAAGGACCCCGGTTTGAGGCTCATTTCCCCAGGACCCACGTTAGCCAGATGCACAAGGGGCACACATGTCTGGAGTTCATTCGCAATGGCTGGAGGCCCTGGCGCGCCCATTCTCTCTCTCTGCCTCTTTCTCTCTCTCGCTCTCAAATAAATAAACAAAAACAAAAATTTTTAAAAAGAGCTGTAACACACCTTTGACCCCAGGAAACTTGACCAAAGGAGCCAGTCCCAAAGGGTTCTGCTTTCAGCTTTCTGCATGGGGACAGGTCAGGACTTCCAGTCACCCTGTGGTCATACCCTGGGCCTCAGGAAAAAACAATATGAATGCTGTGATCTGGGGGCCTAAGAAAAAAAAAAACAAAAGCCACCTGCCTTCCTTCAGGGGACTGAGATGAAGTGGCTCTGGGTGGAGGGAGTGATGTCAAGTAGTAGAAGTGAGGAAGGGCATGAGACTCTGCTCAAATTCTGTGGAGCCCTGATTCTTTGGAGGAACAAAACCATGGCTTGATTCTAGCTGGTCTTACAACATAGATGAGATCACTTTAAGACACTCTGCTGCCCAACTGATGCAACTTTGAATTGTAATTTTACTCTCTCATCATGTGCTTTCCTGCTCCTCCCCCCCCCCCCACCACTTTCTGGAGCAGGAGCAGCACAGCCCCTCCCGTTTAGAGGTTTTAAAGGACCAGAGGCCTTCTTTATCTCCCACTCCCCATTGCCTTCCTGGCTCTTAGAGCACAGCGCACACAGGCCCAGTCACGCAACGTGGAACTTGCCCCACCCCACCTTGCTTTGTTCCTTGGATTTCCAGAGACACCTTGGCAGCGTGTTATAACTCCCCTCTCCTAATAAAGCTTTAATTCTGAAAGAGTAACTCGTTCCAGCTGCCCCCCCCCCACCCCGCCATTGAGCCAGCCTGCTCTCCCACGGCTCCTTCTTTAATATTGACCAGCTGTCAAACAGCCCAGAACAAGAGAATGGGGTATGTAAGACCAGTAGAGGTGATCAATACTTCAATGGCAACCAAGTACTAAGTCATTTAGGAGAATCTAGGTCAATTTGGGTGAAAAACATCCTGGCCCATCATGCCTTGGCCTATCTTTTTGGAGGTCCAAGGAAACAGAAGGCATGTGAGGGAAGAGCCGTGGGAAGCGACGGACTGAAAAACTTGGGCTGAGAAGAGGCTCTCTCTCAGAATGAAAAGCTTGAAGAAGGAGAGTGGGTGGAATGGTGTGAGTCATGGTGATTTGAGCCTTTGAGGCTGTCAGCTGGAGAGACAGGTGAACGGCTCCACCCACTTCTTCCATCCCTGTTCTCATCAGGCTTCACCTGTCGTTTCCTACAGCTCTGCAGGAGCCTGGTGTGCTCTTGTTGAGTTGTAAATAATATATTTTATGAATGCTGAATCACTCAACCATGGGTGAATGAAATGATCTTCACATGAAAGAAACCCTCAGTTGTATTTCCCTACTGCACATGCATTCCTTTTTTTTTTTTTTTTGAAAGAGTTTCATACATCACAGGCTGACCTCAGACTGTCACACTGGCCACTGGCAATGTAGCGGAGGATGACTTTGAACTTCAGATCTTCGTGCCTCCATCTCGTGAGTGCTGGCCTTTCAGGTGTGTGCCGCCCTGCCCAGTCACATGTGGCGCTGGGGCTGGAACGCAGGGCGTCATGCCTGCCAGGTGTTGCTGTGACCTTCTTGTGGCTGGCACAAAGCACCGGAGGAAAGGGTTTATTTTGGCTTATAGACTCAAGAGGAAACTCTATGATGGCAGGGGAAAACGTGGCATGAGCAGAGGGTGGACATCACTGCCTGGCCAACATCGGGTGGACAACAGCAGCAGGAGAGTGTGCCAGAGTAAATTTGATCTCACTGGCTATGGGGGTGTGTGTGTGTGTGTGTGTGTGTGTGTGTGTGTGTGTGCGCGTGCGCATACGTGCGTGTACAAACGCGCGTACAAACACACGCAATCCGCTTTGGAAAACTATGTTCATCCATGCATTGATTTAAACTTAAGAAATTGCTAGGATGTGGCAATGGGTTTTTTCTTATCACTGAAATTCTACTCATATTTTTAAACCACGAGAGAAAAGGCATTCTTCCCAGATTTAGAATGTATTTTTATAATACTTCCTTTTAAGCATGTCTCAATATTCCTATACCTAATTCTACACAAAATGAGGTATAGCTTATGTCCCTGGAGGCAGGCTGCAATGCAGAAGGGGGGTGGGAGAGTCTGAGGAGTGCCCCCTAAATGTTTGCTCCACAGCTCCAATCTTTAAGATTTCTCTCTTAGCTGGGCACGGCAGCATTTACCTGTAATTCCAGCACTCAGAGAGCTAAGGCAGGAGGATTGCAGGTTTGGACTGCATAGCAAGACCCGTCCCCCCACTCAAAGCTGATGATCTAGGGGCTGACATTAGAGAAATCTGTGCAGTGTGCTGCTGCCATGGAGGACTGTGCCATGAGCTCAGGGCGCAGAAGAGGCCTGTAAGGAAGGGACTTAAGAAGCTGCGTGTGGTGGTGCCTATCTACATTCTGAGCACTCCGGAGGCTGACGCAGGAGGACTGATATGAGTTTGAGGCCAGCCTGGGACACAAGGAGAATTCAGGATTAATCTGGGTTACGTATAATGAAACCTTGTCAAAAGAAGCACACACTTGTGCAATAGTGGCACACAGCCTCTGAGGGTAAACAACTGTTCTCTGGACATGAGGCCTGTTCAGTGGGAGAGAACTCATATCTGGTACTGAAAACCAAGTCAGAATCCCAAGGTCAGGAAACACAGACTTGAGAGAGAAGCCCCCATGGATCTCTGGAGAACAAGAGTGGGCTTGCACACCAAAAAGTCTCTCAGATAACTTTGCATATTCCCCTTAACCAAGGCTGCTCTCACTCTTGGTTGGAGGATGTGTTTTATTTCACAGATGCCAGAGAAAGCAGAGGAGAACCAAGATCCACTGATAAGACAAAAAAGATTGCCATCTGCCCACCATGAGATATGCCACCTCTACCACATCTGCCAGGACCCAGGAAAAATTGCAGAGGAGTGACTGCACAAATAGTGATTTTTTAAATATTTTGTTTATTTATTTATTTGAGAGAGAGAAAGAGGCAAAGAGAAAGAGAATAGGCACACCAGGACCTCCAGCCTCTGCAAACAAACTCCAGATGTGTGTGCCCCGTTGTGCATCTGGCTTACGTGGGTCCTGGAGAGTCAAACAAGGATCCTTTAGCTTTGCTGACAAATGCCGTAATCACTAAGCCATCTCTCCAGCCCACGAATACTGCTCTTGCTGCTAGCCTGACAACCAGCTCCAGGGTGATGGTGACAGACACAGGAATCAATCAAAGCAGAAATCGAGAGGCTAAAGGGAATACAACATTAAATCAGACTGCCAGCAGGCCTGCCATGGCTCAGGGAACAGTGTAAGAACCACAGAGTGGGTAGGAATACCATGAGGCACTGTCCCCTCACTATCCCACAGGGACTGAGTGAGGCCTTCATGCCCCCACTGAGAGTACCATTAACACCACTGAGGAGAGCCCCAGGGTAGTGGGAGCAGATATATAGATATATAGATATAAAATTTTTAAAACCCTGTCAAAACAAATTTAAAAAGATGAAATGCAGAGAAAGGAGGTCCCTCAGAGATGCTTCTTCAGGGACAAAGACTTGCGGTAGGAGGGAGCCGTATGGTCCATCTGAGAACTATGGAAGAGGCACCCAGTGGCTTCCTAATAGCACCAGGGGTAGCGGGGTACACTATGAGATTAAGGGGTGGGCAGCAGCCAGAATACACAGCGTTTAGGAAAGTTAGGGCATTGGCCACTTTTGGAGGCATGGCAGGAAGTAAGCAGGGGCTTGAGGAAGTCAGCAAGGGGAGCAATGCAGCTGCTGTTAGGACAAACTTCCAAACAGATGTCAAAACAGAAAATCCATCTTAAGGCAAAGTTTCTCTCTCTCTTTCTTTCTTTTTGAGACAGGGTTTCATGTAGCTTAGGCTGGGCTTGACCTCACTATGTAGCTGAGGATGAACATGAAGTCCTAACCATCCTGTTTCTACCTCCCAAGTGCTGGGACTATAGGTATGCATCCCCAGGCCTAGCTTATGTGGTGAACCCAGGGCTTCTCAACCCACTGAGGCACATCCCCAGCCCCAAGTGTTTTCAAAGTTCCAGATCTTAATTTCCCTGGACCAATTCAACTAGATTGTCATTGATAATTTAAAACACCCACAAAACGCAGTCCTAAAACTGACTGTGGGACAATCATCTTACCATTTGAAGCCTGCCAGGCATGCTTGGGTCAGCGGGGCTGCCAGAGAGGTGTTAAAGGGCCCCTGGAAGGCAATGTGCATTGATTTAGCAGGTTTTCCCCAGCAAGCCTGGCTGGAGGTAGGAGGTGTCAAAGATGTGCAATCAATCACTCCCAAGACCTTCCGTCCAGTCAGTGTCCCATTCCAGGCCTTTGAGCTCTGCTGGGCCAAAGCTTCCCTCACTCTGGGTCTGGCTGCGTCCAGACTCCTCTCTCTTTTCTTTTCCTCACATTCCTATCAAAACCCTTTTCAAGGGCAGAGAAGATGGCTCGGGGTCAAAGGCACTTGCTTGCAAAGCCAGCCAGCCTAGGTTCAATTCCCTAGTATCCACATAAAGCCAGATGCCCAAAGTGGTTGAGTAAATGTGTTTGGAATTCCTTTGCAATGGTAAGAGTCAGTGTGCTCATGCGCTCTCTCTCTCTCTCTCTCTCTCTCTCTCTCTCTCTCTCTCTCTCTTCCTCTCTCTCTCTCTAATAAATAAATAAAAATATTTAAAAAAAATAATCAGCTGGACATGGTGGCACACCCTTTATTCCCAGCACTTGGGAGGCAGAGGTAGGATTGCTGTGTGTTCAAAGCCACCTGAGACTACATAGTGAATTCCAGGTCAGCCTGAGCTAGAGTGAGACCCTATCTTGAAAATAATTTTTTAAAAAAGCTTAAATAAAACCTTTCTGTCCTTCTGTCCTTAACCCATAAACCAACAGCTGTCTTCTGCATTCCATGGTAAGGATTATGATATATTAGTTCAGGTTAAATGTATTGAAACCCTCTTATAATTATTTGAAGGCCACAGTTTTCTCTCAATTTTTAGGTTAAGTGTGTGTGTGTAACAAACCTTCTCCCTTCTATCTATGCCTCCGGCCTTAAAACCATGTCTCCATACTGTTTAGAATAGACTTAGGGCCTGTGATGTGGCTCAGCTGGTACAGTGCTTGAGCAGCATGCATGAAGCCTTGGGTTCCATCCCCAGCAACCTATAATGCCAAGTGTGGTAGCACAGGCCTGTAATCCCTGTAGAGTGCGATGGAGGGAGGAGGATCAGGAGTTTGACCTCATTCCTAGCTATATAGAGAATTTAAGGCTAGCTTGGAGTACATGAGACTATTTAAAACAAGAACTAAGAGATGGCTTAGCGGTTAAGTGCTTGCCTGTGAAGCCTAAGGACCCCAGTTTGAGGCTCGATTCCCCAGGACCCACGTTAGCCAGATGCACAAGGGGGCGCATGCGTCTGGAGTTCATCTGCAGTGGCTGGAGGCCCTGGCGCGCCCATTCTCTCTCTCTCTCTCTCTCTCTCTCTCACACACACAATCTCTCTCTCTCCTCCTTTCTGTCTGTCACTTTCAAATAAATAAATAAAAATAAACAAAAAATAAAATAATTTTAAAAAAGAACTAGGCTGGCGAGATGGCTTAGCGGTTAAGTGCTTGCCTGTGAAGTCTAAGGACCCTGGTTCAAGGCTCGATTCCCCAGGACCCACATAAGCCAGATACACAAGGTGGCATGTGCATCTGGAGTTTCTTTGCAGTGGCTGGAAGCCATGGTGCACCCATTCTCTCTCTTTCTCTCTTTCTCTGTCATTCACAAATCAATAAATTTTTTAAAAGTTTTCAAAAAAACTAAAAATTCAAAAACACAACAAAAAATACATTTAGTCAGTAGCAGTTCCCATTCAGGTTGGGAAGAGACTTATGTATGACTATGGGACAGACAGACAGCTTTGACTGTAGGATGAGCTATCCTTCTAATGACAAGGTATTTTTAAAGAATTTTTAAATAATATTTTATTTATTTATTTGAGAAAGAGAGAGAGAGAGAAGTAGAGAGAGAGAATGGGCACGCCAGGGCCTCTAACCACTGCAGACGAACTCCAGACGTGTGCACCACCTTGTGCCTCTGGTTTACGTGGGTCCTGCGGAGCTGAACCTGGGTTCTTTGGCTTTGCTGACAAGTGCCTTAACCGCTAAGCCATCTCCCCAGCCCAATGTACATTTTCCTGTCGTCACAGCTGTGCCCTCTTACTCTGAAGCCAAGCACTTCAGAGGAGGTGTTATGACTAAGAGTTAAGTTTACTACAAGGGACATTTCCTTCTTGCTGGGACAAGTTCTTCCCACAGACCTGGGGTTGTGCCATCACGGGTGCTGAGAACGAAAGCGTGCAAGTCCGTCTTCCCTGGCACACAGCCATGCTGCATCTCATTGCACTGCAGCGTCGTCTTGGCCATCAGTTCCCAGTGGAATGTGGCGTGAGACAGAATTCTTGCCGAGTCGTTCAGAACGTGCAGCTGTGCATGGCATGAAAATGCCCCAAGCAAACCTCGGGGTTGCCAAACAGAGCTCCGAAGTATCTCAGAGGAGCACAGCTCAGGTTTCACGGGACATCACCAGTCGACTCCTCGCCCTTGGTTCAGTTTCATCGCAGGGCCTCTCTCTCTCCTAGGGAGGCCCTCATTCCCATTATGAGCCAGCACTGCCAAGGATAGCAGGACCAGACATGGGGGCAAGGTGAGGTTTGGGCTGGGGAGATGCTCAGTCAGTGAAGTGCTCGCTGGGCAAGCACGAGGTCCTGAGTTTAGATTCTCAGCCCCCATGTCAAAGCTGGGGATGGCCATGCAGCTTTGTAATCCCAGTGAGAATTTCTATGGATTATTGACTAACTAGTCTAGATGAATCCGTGAGCTCTTGGATCAGTGACAGACTCTGTCTGAAAAAACAAGGTGGAGAGCAATTGAGGAAAACACCACTGATAACCACATGCATGAGCACGCACACACACACACACACACACACATGAAGTTTCTAGATAATATCTTTACAGCAGCAGAAATTAGCAAACTGTAACCTAGAGACTAAACAGCTCCTGGGAATAGTTTGTGTACCACTCTTAAGTGCTACAGAGGGAGGCTTAGGAGAGCAAAGAATATGCTCTGAAAAATATAAACCGGCCCTACCTGGTAGTAAAAATTTGCTGAGTTCCTTCACCCTTTTCCTGCCCTCACTTTTCCTGACCCCTCTTCATCTTCTCTAGAAAGGGTGCAGTCCAGCCCAAGGCTGCAGGTTCTTCTTCTCAGCAAGTAGAGCTAATCCTCCTGCCCAAGAGCAAACCCACTCAATAGTTCCAGGTTTGAGGGAGGAGCTCCCCTCCTGACCCTCTCTCTCTGGCTTCTCCCATGGAGCCAAGAAGAGGGCTGCCCCACCCCTGGCTGGACATATTGCCCAGAGTACTGGAGAAACCAACTCTGGAACTCCTTTGGGTCCAGCAGAGTTTGTGGGACCCCTGTCCTCAGCTTGGTGATCAAAAAGCTTTCTACCTTCCTAGCTTTGGCCAGTTCCCTCCCTTTCCAAATTTGGTTGTATTTGCTGCATGTTGGGGTGGCTTAAGGTTTGAACTCACTGACCTAGATAAAAATCCAGTTCTGATACTTACTAGCTAGGGGGGCCTTGGGCACTTAATGGGCCCACAGCTTGGTTTCTCAGATGTGGAGAAGGGTTACATTATTTCCTGCTTCACTGAGTAAGAATCACCTGAGTGAATCTGCATAAGGTTGTCTTGAACAAACCTCACCCATGAGCACTCAATTAAGTGCTAGCTCTCACTGTTGCTTGAGCCGGAGGTTAAGTGATATCATTGCTGGTCTTGGCCAGGGGCTCTACTTCCTCATGCCTTTGTGTCTTAAGGCAGACAGGTCTCAGACCACGCCATGTCCACAAGGCAAGCAAAGGTAAGAAACCTAAGAGATATGTTAACAAGGCTCACCTGGTCCTTCCTTGCTCTTTGGTTTTCTGAAACAGGATCTCATGGAGCCTAGGCTGGTCTCAAACCCATCATGGACTCCTGATCCTCCTGCCTCCAACTCCCAGGGGCTGGCAATACAAGCGTGCATCATCACACTCATCTGTCTGTTGACTTTCTCCCTTGTTCTATTCAGAATAAAATGACTTCAACTGCCTTTGTGTGGAGGTTCCGATCAACCTTCATAAGCATTTCATTTGGTGCACACAGCACCCCTGGGAGAACATGGCTTTGGGGCAGGCAACCAGTAAGAGTAGATCAAAGGAGAGGTGCAGACCACGAGGTGGTCAGTCAGGAGAAAACAAGGTGTGGTACTCCTGCTGTTCTTTATTTTGATGGGTTGGTGGCCATATGAGCCAGCTGATTGCACAGCACGATGTATTTATGTGGCCTGTTTTCATCAACAAGGAAGCTGAGTTTCTGAGCCGCTTGAGCCTTATCTAAGAACAGAGATCAAGGAGGGTAGGGCTGGTTCTGGAACCCAATTTCTCTGCATTCTCATACGGTTGCTCCGCCTACTGCTCATGTGCGTAAGCTCAAATGTGTTTTGACTTCAATAATAAACTAAGCACTGATGCGAACAGCCTAATTGGATTGCCGAGAGGACTCATATAACAGATGACTATGCATCAGGAGGGACCTCCTTTCTCCTAGCAATTCCCTGCCCTCTGAATGTCTCCCTTTCCTCAAAGGGCAGGTCACTTACAAGATTGCAGGAAGACCCCTAGCCTCCAGGTAAAAACGGTTAATGCCTGTAATCCTCCTCGTGCTGGGGAGAGGGAGCAGCTGGTCCCCTGGGGCTCACTGGCTAATCTACCTAGCTGAATTGGTTAGCTCTGTTCATGCACAGACCTTGCCTCCCAAAATAAGGGGATGAGAGCCAGGCACAGTGGCGACGCATGTCTTTAACCCCAGCCCTCGGGAGGCAGAGGTAGGAGGATAGCTGGGAGCTTGAGGCCAGCCTGGAACTACAGTGAGACCCTACCTCAAAAAAAAATAATATAATAATAATAATAATAATAATAATTACTTAATTAATTAACAAAATAAGGTGCTGAGTGAGCAGGATACTTGATGTGTATCTCTGGCCTACAGACACACACATACACACACACACACACACACACAAATGTGCATACACACCAGCACACACATATACATGCAAAAAATATATAATAGGAAGGGAGTGACAAGGGAACTTAGAGGCCTTCTTTGTCTTTTTGGTAGAACTTTGCCTCGGGACACAATGTTTGTTTGTTTTTCTTCCCTTATCCTTGGTGAGGAGTTTTTGCCAACCAGTTATGTCTGAACAGGGTGGTATAAGATGAGGGAAAGAGAAATCAGGGGAAAAGATCATTTGATTGCATACATAAACCCTGTTTCCAAAATATAAGATTTAGACAACAGCAAAAATAATCAAGAGGGGTTTGACAGATGGCTCCATGGTTAAGCACTTGCCTGCAAAGCCTAATGACCCAGGTTTGATTTCCTAGTACCCATGTAAAAAGCCAGATGCACAAAGTGGCGCATGCATCTGGAGTTCATTTGCAGTGGCTAGAGGCCCTGGCATACACATTTTCTGTCTATCTCTCTTCTCTCTCTGTGCTTGCAAATAAGTAAAGACTATTTTAAAATATCAAGAAATAAACTGGGCACTGTGGCACACACCTTTAATCCCAGCACTCAGAAGGCAGAGGTAGGTGGATCACCATGAGTTCGAGGCTGGTCTGAGACTACATAGTGGATCCCAGGTCAGCCTGGGCTAGAGAGAGAGACTCTAACTTGATTAAAAAAAAAAAAAAGTGTAAAATTCAAGAAATAGCACAGAAGAGAAGGCCAGATTCCCAGAACCCATGCAGAAGCAAGACACTAGTGGGTACAGTCCCAGCTCAGCTATGGTGAGAAGGGGGGTGGGGAAGGAGCAGGCTGGTCTCCAGGGCCGGCTAGCCAGGTGAATGCAGTGGAGAACCACAATGAGAGCCTCTGCCTCAAACAAGGTGGAAGAAGGATGGATTCTTGATGTTGTCATCTGAACTCTCATACACCCACTCCCAAACACATGAAGAGGCATGCAGATATATGCACACACCAAAACAAAACGCAAAATAAAATAAAAACTTGCCAAACATAAAGGCATTTTTACCAGTTTTATTTCACAGAATGCTAGCTCTTCAGGATTTTTGAAAAGCGTATCTTTTAAAGCAGAGTTCGAGTTGGACATGACACAAAACAGTCACACAGCACTCCAGAAGGTGAGGCGGGAAGATCTCCAGTTAGAGGTTAAGAAACTGCCTCAAAAAAATAAAGGAAATCACAAACAGGTTTATAAGATTTTTTTTTAAAGATTTTTAAAAAAATTTTTATTTATTTATTTGAGAGCGACAGACACAGAGAGAAAGACAGATAGAGGGAGAGAGAGAGACTGGGCATGCCAGGGCTTCCAGCCACTGCAAACGAACTCCAGATGCATGCGCCCCCTTGTGCATCTGGCTAACGTGGAACCTGGGGAACCGAGCCTCGAACCAGGGTCCTTAGGCTTCACAGGCAAGTGCTTAACCGCTAAGCCATCTCTCCAGCCCTTATAAGATTTTTATACTTGAAACTTTATATAAGGTTTTCCCCCTTTTTAAAGTACTTTATTTATTTGAGGGAGAGACAGACAGAAGGAGAGTGATATGGACATGCCAGGGCCTCCTGCCACTGCAAATGAACTCCAGAAGCATGCACTACTTTGTGCTTCTGGCTTTATGTGGGTATGGAGAATTGAATCCCAGGCCGCCAGGCTTTGCTAGCAAACACCCTTAACTGCTGAGTCATCTCTCCAGCCCTTCTCTGTTTTGAGAATGCTGATGGACTCTGCAAATCTCCAGAAGGCAATTTTTTTTTTATTATTATTAATGTTGTACTCAGTGAATACAGTCAAGTTTGTACCATTGTCAGCCTCCTCCCTGTCACCCCCCCTCCACAGGGACCCTTCTTGTTAGGGTATATGGGTCATGCATTGTGAGGTTAGCCATCAGTTATGGGTAGGAGGAAATGCCTCTGTGTATCATGACTCAATGTGTGGCTCTTTCCGTCCCCTCTTCCACAAATTTCCCTGAGCCATGTTGGCTTCATTTTAGATCTGTCCAGAAGGCAAATTTAAAGTGATATGTCCCTATAGCTTTTTTGTTTGTTTGTTTGGGTTTTTGTTGTTGTAGTGGTTTGTTTGTTTGTTTGTTTGTTTGAGGTAGAGTCTCGCTGACTTGAAATTCACTCTGTAGTCTCAAGGTGCTTCAAACTCACAGTGATCCTCCTACCTCAGCCTCCCAAGTAGTTAGATTAAAGGTGTGGGCCACCACACCTGGCCTTTTCCTTAAAAAAAAAAAAAAAAAAAAAAGTTTTTATTTATTTTAGCAAGAGAGAATGGGTATGCCAGGTCCTCCATCCTCTGCAAACGAACTCCAGATGCATGTGCCACCTTGTTCATCTGACCTACATGGGTTCTTACTCTGGCCCCAGCTGACCTGGAATTCACTATGGAGTCTCAGGGTGTCCTCAAACTCACTACAATCCTCCTACCTCTGCCTCCCAAGTGCTGGAATTAAAGGCATGCGCCACCACTCCCGGCTTTCATTCTAAGCCAGGGTCTCATGTAATCCAGGCTGGCCTCCGGTTGACGGCGCAGCTGAGGATGACCACAGGACTGAGTGACTGAACTTCTGACTCTCCCGTCTCCATCTTCCAAGTGCTGGGATTACAGGCCTGCACCTGGCTAATTCTGTGAGGTTTTAGACAATTAAACATTTAGGAATCATTAACAAGTATTCTTCATGAGACTAACATTAAAGATCTATATATGAGGTTACTAAGTGATTTAAGTTTAGGTGGAAAAAGTGTATTTTGTGAAATCTGTAAATAGTTGAATAATGTTCAAGAGAACTTAAAGTTCATATTTTATAATCAGTTAATCATATTTATGTTTGGCTGCTGTGAATCTCCTATTTTCAAGCAACTTAAAATTTTTTAAAGGAGACTGAATACATTAAATGTATAAATGTATTTGAATATTTCAAGGGAATTTAACTAATATAAACATGCCTTTAAAAAAAAAGCAGCTGCCTTTAATCCCATCACTCGGGAGGCAGAGATAGGAGGATCACAGTGAGTTCGAGGCCACCCTGAGACCACATAGTGAATTCTGGGTCAGCCAGAGCTAGAGTGAGACCCTACCTCGGAAAAAAAAAAAAAAAAAAAAGACAGTTGGGGCTGGAGAGACGGCTTAGTGGACAAGATGCTTACCAGCACAACCAAAGGATCCAGGTTTGATTCCCCATGACCCACATAAAGCCAGTTGCACAAGGTGGCACATGCATATCGGGTTCATTTGCAGTAGCTAGCGGCCCTGGCATGCCCATTCTCTCTCTCACTTTCACTCTCACTCACTCTCGCTCTCTCTCTCTACCTGCCTCTTTCTCTATATATAAATAATTTAGAAAAAGAAAGAAATGTGTTTAAAAAAAGAAAGTACAGGGCTGGGGAAATGGCTTAGCCATTAAGGTGTTTGCCTGCAAAGTCTAAGGTCCCTGGTTCGATTCCTCGGGACCCACATAACCAGATGCACAAGGGGGCGCATGCCTCTGGAGTTCCTTTGCAGTGGCTGGAGGCCCTAGCACACCCATTCTCTCTGTCTCTGTCAAATAAATAAAATTAAATTAAAAAAATAAAAGAAAGAACAGTTAGGTCTAGAGTGAGACACTACCTCACAAAACAAACAAAAAAAATGAACAGTTAGATTTATAACTTGAATTCATAGCACTCCTCCTGCCTCTAGTATGATGGGATGGCCACCATGTGCCACCAGGCTCGTTCTACAATTTTAATTTCAATGTTTAAAAGGGAAACTAGGTTTTCAAATTTATCATTAATAAAATATGGAGATGGCTCAGTGCTAAGTGCGCCTTCTGCTCAAGCAGGAGGGCCTGGCAGGGCCTGAGACCCCCTGAGTTTGAATCTATCCATCCCACACAAACAGCTGGGCATGGCCGTACACATCTGTAACCACAGTCTCACAGGAGAGTAGAGGCCCTAGAATTATCAACGCTGCAAAGAGACCCCAGCTTAAAACAAGATCATATGGAAGAGTGATAGAGCAGGATACCTAATGCTCTGCTCTGGCCACTACGGGAAATATCCCCCCCCCAACTCCTGGCGAGCATATGGGGCCGCTGGAAGGGCACATAATACCTTTGTATATACTACAAACAGCACACCATGCCACACATGCACCACACCATTCACACACAAGCAAAAAAAAAAAAAAAAAAGAACAAAGAATTACTATAGACCATGTTTTAGGCATATACTGCCTCCCCAAGCTGCCACCTAGCACAGGGAAGGTGATAGAGAGACAGGAACTAAGCGGACACTCACCCCTTCCTGTCCAAGCCAGAGTGTTCACAGATACCTTAAGAGCTTGAGTGGAATAGAAAGCAAAAGTAAAAATTTTAGAAAAAGAGTGTAAGGCTGGAGAGATGGCTTAGTGGTTAAGCGCTTGCCTATGAAGCCTAAGGACTCCGGTTCAAGGCTCGATTCCCCAGGACCCACATTAGCCAGATGCGCAAGGGGGCGCACACATCTGGAGCTTGTCTGCCGTGGTTGGAGGCCCTGGCGCGCCCGTTCTCTCTCTCTGTCTGCCTCTTTCTCTCTCTGTCTGCTGTTCTCAAATAAATAAATAAAAATAAAAACAACAACAAAAAAGACCATTGAAAAAAAAGAGTATAACAGTGGAAACCCAAGTGACTGGTCATAATGATCTTGTCTATGTTCAGTTGACAGGCTTTAGATTTTATTTTAGGAAAATGCGCACCCTAACAGTGTGACTTTCCCTCAAGCACCCCCATACCCCCACTTCACATTGCTCTGTTCTCCTCACTCATTGAGTAAACTTTTGTTGTTTCGTTTTGATGGTGGCCACTGGGGTTGCCTCCAGCTTGCTTTGCTGCTGAACATGACCTTTAATTTCTGATCCTTCTGCCTCCACCTCAGGCGGGCTCCAGTAAGCACCACCACACCCCGTTGTATGTGGTCCAAGGGATGGAACACAGGACTTTCTTCACGCTAGACAAGCACTCTACCAACTGAGCTGTATCCCCAGTCCAGGGCATGTTATTGCAGCTTCTTGCCCTTTCTTTCCTTGACCTGCTTAGTACATCCAGTTCATCCAGTTCAGAGAGCCTGGAGTTCAAATCCTTGTTCTACTGTTTGTGGCCTGACTTGAGATCAACTGTCTGGCTTTGTTACTCTACTGTCTTCATGCATCAAACTGAGACATACTATTTATCTGCTATGGGTTTGTGCGTGAACAAGACAGAAAGACCATGTGGAGACACAGCAAGAAGATGGTCATCTACAAACAGCAGAGGGCCAACAGATACCAACCTTGCTGACACCTTGACCTTGGGCCTCCCAGCCTCCATACTATGAGAAATAACTGTCCCATAAGCCACCCTACTTATGGTATTATTGTTATGGAAGATTGCACTAAGACATTCCCTTTTCAGGATGTCAAGAAAATGAGAGACAATAAATAAAATATCTTGAAAAGTGCTTGACAACCTGCCTGATTGGACTGTAGCAATTAATTCATTCTATGGTTTCCATCAGTGTCCTTGCAGGTACAATGTTCCTGATGGGGATCTATGATTACATCTGTTTAATCTTTTGGCTATATCAAGAGCAGGAAACATTCATAATTAAAAAAGAAAGAAAGAAACATTTAATGACATGCTAACCCTTACCTGAAATGACAGTCCTCTGGAGGTAGATCTTCTGACAGAAGGATCAGTTCAAAATAATCCTTGGATATATAGGAAGGTGGCTATAGAATGACTTTGTCTCAAAAATAAAATAAAATAAAATAAAATATGTAGGGAGCCAATGCAAACGCCATTACAAGATGGCGCTGGCTTCCTGCCAGTCTTGAGGTAAACATTTCCTTATTTAGGCGACGCCTTGGCGCCAACCTCGCTTGAGGTTGCGCATGCGCTTGATGCACCTTGTCCCGAGCCTATCCCGTGGCTCCTGTGGGTGGGTGAGCCTATGGCAGCCAACCAGCAGGCGCCCCGTAGTATTCTGCCCTATAAAAGCAGCTACACTCCTGTGCCCCTTGCCCCTCGCCATCAGCTTTCCTGTTAACCAAGAGGCTCTCCAATAAAGTGTGATCAAGAAGGATCTTCGTTTGCTGGTCGTTCTTCTCCTGCTGGTCAGGGGGTTTGCCGCAAAGTGGTGCCGAAATCCCGGGACGCCGGGTGCTTTGTGGTCACCGGGTGAGGGGCCGAAGAGGATCCAGAACTTGACACACGGAGAGGAAGACGTCGGTAAGTCATCCCCAGTCATAATGTTTTTTCACTTAGATCCCTACCTGATCCTTGTTATTTTCATTCCTATGTGGTTTATTGTCCTTGTCGTTTGCTGTGAGCGCAACATGGGCAACTCAGAGGACAGAATTGGTAAGGGTACACTGCCGTTTTGGCGGCTGATTCACTCTTGCTTAAGTAAAGAAAACCACATGGAACTTATTAGAAGGGGACGGGAAGTTCTCGCAAGGCATCAGGATAGCCTTTCTGAGTCAGATTCAAATGGGGAGTCAAAAACTAGGCCTAGAAAAAGAAAAAAAATTTAAAAAGAAGGGATTAAACAAAGATAAAAGTTTAAAAGATGAGCTCAGAGAAACAGGTGAAATCTATAATTGCCCCCCCCCCCAGGGGGAAAAAGGAGCCTTTGACAGGCTCTACCCTCCCATTGAGGAGCTTGCACATTTAAATGTACTTGACACAGATGAGGAGGCTAGCTCCAATTCTGCAGAGGAGGAAGAAAAGAAATTATTTAAAGGGGAAGAGGAAAGACTAAAGGAGGCCTGTTATAGAAAAGAGCGATATAGGTCCCCGCCTAGACGCCCTTTACTGACAAAGGGGCCTCAAGGCCAAGGGTGTGGTCCTTTTCAGTCGATAGAGCCTTCCGCACCCCCACCCTGTAACTCCCCTGGGGACACATGCCGCTTCATTAAAACAAAAACCTGGTCACGGCTGGCCTCCGCTTTTCCCATTTTTGAGGACCCAGTAACTCAACAAAGGAGACATGAACCAGTTCCCTATAAACAACTAAAGGATTTGGTTCAGGCTGTCAAGGATTTTGGACCAGGTGCAGATTATTCCGTTGCGTTGTTGCACAGGATTATTACAGCAGGGCTCGGAGCCTATAGTAAGAATGTTTAGACCCGATTCCCCTCAAATTGTTGAATGCCTAATTGTTTTGGAGGTCTTTCAGACATTCTCTATTTCTTTTAACTTGTTCACAGATTCTTTATATGTGGCTAATGCGGTTGCTGGCCTAGAGACTGCTGCTTCTGTTCGCTCTGCTAGTCTGGTGTCCAATATTCTTTTACAACTTCAATCTTTAATTTTGCAGCGAACTTGCCCTTTCTATGTCTTAGATAATAAATAAAAAGGACCGGATCTTGTTATAATAAGATCCAGGGGAGCTGTTTGTGTTTTTCCACAGGAACAGGATTCTCCTCATTGGGTTCCAGCCTGGCTGGTGAGGACAGTCAAGCGATCTCCGGAGGAGGGTCCAGAAGACAGTAAGGTCCATCAGGGCGGAGATGATAAAGGTCTTGTGGATAATCTTCCTCCTGTGCCTGAAATCCATTAAAGGAGAGCCACGTTGGGGTATTCTGTCAACCTTTCCCAAACCTATGCCAGTGCTCCATTCTGCCATGGTCTTCCCTCGCTTCTTTACAACTCCATTTTCAAAGTGGATTTTATGTGGAACAAATGGCAGCTGCACAGACTTTACACCCTTTGTACTGTTACAAGGAGGACTTATAGCTTGCAATAATGTGCCCGGGACCCTCCATACAGAGAATCAAGTGGAAGAGGGTGTTAATGACATTGGACATGGCTGTGGGAGGAATACTTCCTTTGCCCCTGCACTGGCGTGTGTTCATCCACCATTTCTGTTCGTTCTTAGTATGCTATGGTTCTTAGGGTGCCCTGGTGGGTCCCCGTGCCTGTAGAGGCCCCCAGCACGCTATCGCTATTCAGACAAAAAAGAGATTTTGGTATCACGGCAGCGGTGATAGCGGCTGTGGCCGCAATAGCAGCTGCTGCCACAGCAGCCGGTGTGGCCATAGCCACTTCGGTACAGACTGCTGAAACTTTGAATAGTTTGGCCTCCTCCACTACCGTGGCCCTGGAGACTCAGACAGCCCTAAATTCCCATCTAAAGAGTGTTCTCTTATTTTAAGGAATGGGTAGGAGTGGGAATGTTCCTGGTGTGCTGCTTGGGAGGATGTGTACTTTGCCTCTGGTTGGTTTGCCGCTTGCGAGCCCAGACCAGGAGGGACAAGGTGGTCATTTCTCAAGCGCTCGCTGCCTTGGAAAGTGGTTCCTCCCCCCAAATTTGGCTGTCAGCTTTAAAAGGCAAATAGCTCCCCTGGCCCTTGCACCCTCAGGGTCTCAGAGTACCCATTGCACGAGGATGGGCAGGGATCTGGTAGCTTTCGTTTGACCGCCGCCTTTGCATTCTCAGGGGATCTGTCCCATTGCACTGAGGAAGGGGAGGCTGAACTTCTTCCCTTGATCGGTCAACACATCATGAGGTGCGGACCTGATCAGGAAGGTGTCTATTTTTCCTGAGCTATGCCATAAGTTAATAAAAAAGGGGGAACTGTAGGGAGCCAATGCAAACGCCATTACAAGATGGCGCTGGCTTCCTGCCAGTCTTGAGGTAAACATTTCCTTATTTAGGCAACGCCTTGGCACCAACCTCGCTTGAGGTTGCGCATGCGCTTGACGCACCTTGTCCCGAGCCTATCCCGTGGCTCCTGTGGGTGGGTGAGCCTATGGCAGCCAACCAGCAGGTGCCCTGTAGTATTCTGCCCTATAAAAGCAGCTACACTCCTGCGCCCCTCGCCCCTCGCCCCTCGCCATCAGTTTTCCTGTTAACCAAGAGGCTCTCCAATAAAGTGTGATCAAGAAGGATCTTCATTTGCTGGTCGTTCTTCTCCTGATGGTCAGGGGGTTCACCGCAAAAATAAGCCAGGCCATGGTGGCGCACACCTTTAATCCCAGCACTGGGGAGGCTGAGGTAGGAAGATCGCAGTGAGTTTGAGACCACCCTGAGACTACATAGTAAATTCCAGGTCAGCCTGAGCTAGAATGAGACCCTACCTTAAAAAACCAAAGCAAAAAAAAATTTAAAAGGCAGCCTGAAGAGGTGGGTTAGTAGTTAAGGTGCTTGCCTGTAAAGACAAAGGACCCAGGTTCGATTCCTCAGGACCTATGTATGCCAGATGCACATGATGGCATGTGCATCTGGAATTCATATACAATGGCTAGCGGCCCTGGTGCACCCATTCTCTGTCTCTCTTTCTTTCTTTCTCTCTCTCTTTCTCTCCCCCAAGATCTCTGCCTCTTTCTCTCTCAGCACGTGCGAAGCAGAGGTAGGAGGACTACCATGAGTTTGAGGCTACCCTGAGACCACATAGTGAATTCCAGGCCAGCCTGTGCTAGAGTGAGACCCTACCTTGAAAAAAAGAAAAAAGAAAACAAAAACATAAAAAAAGGGGAGCGGGGATGGAGAGATGGCTCATCGATTAAGGCACTTGTTTACAAAGCCTAATGACCTAGGTTTGATTCCCCAGTACCCACATAAATCCAGATGCACAAAGTGGTACATACGTCTGGAATTTGTGGTTAGAGGCCCTAGCATGCCCATTCTCTCTCTCTTACTCTCTCTTCTTTCTGTCTCTCTTTTTACAAATAAATAAAAAGTATAAAAAAAAAAACAAACAAGCAAGAAAACATCTGGTGGTAATTGTAGCTGGCAGAGAGCTCAATTCTTTTTTACCTACACTTACTAACTCTAGTTTATTGTGTCTATGCCCATCATTTTAAATATCACTTTAATGAATCCCAGAATGATGGCTTCAGTTCCAACCTCCTTTGAACACCAGATTTGTTTATCTGCTGCCTGACCAGCATCTTCCTGGGAGCAGTTCATAAAGCCTGTCTAATGCTAAAGCAAAACTCTCTTTATTTTCTTTGTTTATTTTCTTTTGTTTTGTTTTTGTGTGGGGGCTCACAGGCCCGAGGTCGACATCAGACATCATTCACTCTCCACTTTATTTGCTGAGGCAGGGTCTCACTAGCCCAGGGGACCCCTGTCTCCATCTCACAAGCCTCCCCAGTGCTGGGAGCACAGTGCTCACCTCTTTTAAAGCAGAAGATGGGCCCATGCCTGTGGTCCCAGAACTTTGGACATGGAAGCAAGAGTTTAAGATCATCTTTAGTGACATATGGAGACTGAGTCAAGTCTTGGCAACATAAGACTCTGTTTCAAAAAAAAAAAAAAAAATCCCTCCCCTGTGCTCCGTTAAGCTACCCCAGCTTAATGCATTGGGTCTCCAAAGCCAAAGAGACATGAACTCAGAAGGCTGACTAGTTGGAAGAGGAAGAGGGGATAAGAGAGGGTAATGGGTGGCATTATCAAAAGACATTATGTGTAGCAAGAAAATAGGATGAAACCCATTATTATGTGTGATTAATATATGCTAGTAAAATATTTTTAGGACTGGAGAGATGCATAAGGTGGCACATGAGTGTGGAGTTTGTTTGCAGTGACTGGAGGCCCAGGTGCACCCACTCTCTCTCTCCTCTGCCTCTTCCTCTCTCTTTCTCAAACAAATAAATGAAAAAATATTTTAAAAGGCTGGGCATGGGTGGCTCCTGCCTTTAATCCCAGCACTTGGGAGGCAGAGGTCAGAGGACAACCATAAGTTAAATCCACCCTGAGACTACATAGTGAGTTCCATCCAGATCAGTCTGGGCTAGAGTGAGTGAGACTCTACCTCAAAAAAAACAAAAACCAAAACAAAACCTCCCCTCCCCGCCAAAAAGGAAAATAACAAACCCTTTCCCCACCTTTCCTAATTTAAAGTTGTTTATTATTATTTGATTTTGGGTATGGTCACCTGAGTAACTCCTAGTTGCTGAGGTAAGGTTTCTATCTGAATGCCAGCAACATAGAGGACAAACCTAGTCAAGCCATTTTACATGCCTATGTGACAACACTTAAACTATGATATGTATATACACAAAAATTATTATTTGAGACAGAGCCTCATTCATGTATCCCAGTCTGGCCTGAAACCCCTTAGGTAACTGAGTATGACCTTGGACTTGCCATCTTCTTGCCTCCACCTCTAAACTGCTGGGATTTGAAGCATGTACCACCACACTCAGTTTATATGGTGCTGGAGATGGGATCCAGGGCTTTAAGCACGTGAGCCAAGCCCTCTACCAACCGAGCCACATTCCTAACCCCTTAGTTATATACCTTGTGAAAATCTCTGTATTTTCAACCTCCACTTAGCCCAGACTGGACTTTAGACTGCATAAAGAGTAAAAGCTGAGGACTGGAGAGATGGCCTAGCAGTTAGGCACTTGCCTGCAAAGCCAAAGGACCCTGGTTGGAATCCCCAGGACCCATGCAAACCAGATGCACAAGATGGCACATGCATCTGGAGTACGTTTTCAGTGGCTGGAGGCCCTGGCGTGCCTATTCTCTTTTCCTTTTTCTCTCTCTTAATAAATAAATAAAAATAAAATATATTTTTTTAAAAAAGCAGTGCCTGAGCCGGGTATGGTGGCACACGCCTTTAATCCCAGACCTTGGGAGGCAGACATAGGAGGATTGCTGTGAGTTCGAGGTCACCCTGAGACTACAGAGTGAACTCCGGGTCAGCCTGGGCCAGAGCGAGACCCCACCTTGAAAACAACAAGAGTAGAGGCTGTCTGGTTGGTTCTTCTTCTTCTTTTTTTTTTTTTTTTTTTTTGGTTTTTTGAGGTAGGGTCTCACTCTAGCCCAGGCTGACCTGGAATTCACTATGGAGTCTCAGGGTGGCCTCGAACTCACAGCGATCCTCCTACCTCTGCCTCCCAAGTGCTGGGATTAAAGGTGTGCGCCACCACGCCCGGTTTGTCTGATTCTTCTTAAACAGCTTCCTAAGTGGTACCTCACACACTAAGCCTGCAATGCATGTTTGTTGAAGAATTAGCAAAAACCATCAGCACACTATGAGACTTTGGAGACAACCGAAGTAGATGAGCAGTGAAACCATTCTGGGTAAGGCTGGCCTTCTATTCTGAGTAATAAACACAATAGGATACAGCCGGCCATTTCCACTTTTCTGAAGCATGAATACTTAGAGTTGAGATTTTTTTTTTCTTTCTTTTTTTGGATGGGAGCGGGGTTTGAGGTAGGGTTTCACTCTAGCTCAGGCTGACCTGGAATTCACTATGTAGTCTCAGGGTGGCCTTGAACTCATGGCTATCCTCTTTCCTCTGCCTCCAGAATGCTGGGATTAAAGGGGTGCGCCACCATGCCTGGCTTGAGTTGGGCTATTTTTTCCCATCTTTCCTGAGACAGGGTTTTGCTATGCAGCTGGGCCTGACCTGGTATGGCCATGTCACCCAAGTTGGCCTAAACATTGTTGCAGCTATCCTCCTGCCTCATTCTTCTTGAGTGCTGAGTTGCTTTTTTTTTTAAAAAAAAAATTATTTATTGATGTTTGCATATGTATGTGTGTGGTATGCATAAGTGTATGCATGTGAGTATGTGTGCGTTGTATGCACGTGAATGTACACATGCATGTGTATGGAGCCAGAGGTAGACATAGGGTGTCTTCCTCAGTTAGTCACCACCGTGATTAGAGCTCAGCAATTAGGCGACACTAGCTAGTCCAGCCCCATTGGCTCCTGCCACCTCCACCTCCCTAGAGGCAGGATTACAAGTGCAAGCCCCCACACCTGGCATTTCAGTGGGTACTGTGGGTGTAACTCAGGTCCTCATGCTTGCACAAAAGCACTTGACCCAATGAACCATCTCCCCAGCCTCCACCTTTTAAAATTCAAATGAAGGGGCTGGAGAAATCACTCAGCAGTTAGAGAACTTGCCTACAAAGCCTAAGGACCTGGGTTCGATTCCCTAGTACCCACATAAAGCCAGATGTACAAGGTGGCATGTGCATCTGGAGTTCCTCTGTAGTGGCTAGAGGCCCTGGTATGCCTTTCTCTCTCTCTTTCTCAAATAATAAATTACATAAATATTTTTAAAAAGTAAAATAAAATTCAAATGAAAACTTTCAAGTAATGTTCACTGTCCCCATGAGAACTGGTCACTGAGGCATGGAAAAATGTGCGTGACAAGACTGACCCTGATGACGAGAGGTTGGAGAGAGGAGCTTGTGAGGTAGACTCCGGTGGCCAACAGGCTTCAGCTGTGACAGCAAAGTCCGAGCATCACAGAAACCTCAGGTGATGAACTGCACCACTGAGAATGAGTGGGAAACCATCCCAGGGGGCTCACCAAGACTCCTGGGGGTGGGTACCACAGCGTCAGCCACTGCGTCAGGTCGAGCAAAGGACAGCATTATCACCTGGGCCAATACTTGTGGTATCAAACATCTTTTTCATAGTATTATGCTTGTTTTAAACACCTTAATCATGTACCCTAGTTAATGTATACAATTAAAAGCATCATATATATGCAGTAATGGAGTCCTCTTAGGTTGGGATTAACTCATTTTAATGTTAAAATGTTTCACTTCCTCTCTTAATTTTATTTTTACTTTTTTATTTATTTTGGTTTTACTGAGGTAGTGTCTCACTTGCTGTAGCTCAGGCTGACCTGGAATTCACTATGTAGTCTCAGACTGGCATTGGACTCACACTGATCATCCTACCTCTGCCTCCCAAGTGTTGGGATTAAAGGCATGAGCCACACCACACCTGGCAAATAAATAAATTTTTTTTAAAAAAAGAGAAACCTGGTTGGAGAGATGGCTTAGCACTTAAGGCGTTAAGGCTTTTGCCTATGAAGCCTAAGGACCCATGTTTGATGCCTCAGGACCCACATAACCCAGATACACATGGTGGCACATGCATCTGGAGTTGGCTTACAGTGGCTAGAGGCCATGGCATGCCAATTCTCTGTCTCTCTCTCTCTGTCTCTTTCTAATAAGTAAATAAAAATTATATATATATATATATTTATATTTATATTTATACACACACACACACACACATACATACAGACATATACATATACAAATATATATATATATTTTTAAAGAGAGAGCCAGGAGTGGTGACACATGCCTTTAATCCTGGCACTCAGGAGGCAGAGGTAGGAGGTTCACAATGAGTTTGAGGCCACCCTGAGACTACATAGTGAATTTCAGGTCAGCCTGGACTAGAGTGAAACCCTACCATAAAAACCAAAGGGGGAAAAAAAAAGAGCTAGGAGGATCTCCATGTTGAGGCCACCCTGAGACTACATAGTGAATTCCAGATCAGCCTGGGCTACAGCAAGACCCTACCTTGAAAAACCAAAAAATAAAAATAAATAAATAAATAAATAAATAAAAATAAAAATAAAAAACCAACAAAAAAGTTATTTGTTTACTAGAGAGAAAGAGAGAATGAGAATGAAAAACAAGCAGACAAAGAGAGAGAGAATGGATGTGTCAGGGACTCCTGCCACACTGTAAATGAGCTCTAGATACGCTCGCCACATAGGGCATCTGGCTTTATGTGGATACTGGGAAATTGAACTCAAACTTTGCAAGCAAGTACCTTTACCAGCTGAGCCATTTCTCCAGCTCTGCTTTTCTTTTCTTTTCTTTTCTTTTCTTTTCTTTTCTTTTCTTTTCTTTTCTTTTCTTTTCTTTTCTTTTCTTTTCCCTTTCCCTTTCCCTTTCCCTTTCCCCCTTCTTTCCTTCTTCCCTCCCTTCCTTCCTTCCTTCCTTCCTTCCTTCCTTCCTTCCTTCCTTCCTTCCTTCCTTTCTTTCTTTCTTTCTTTCTCTCTCTCTCTCTTTTTTTTTTTGAGGTAGGGTCTCACTCTGGCCCAGGCTGACCTGGAATTCACTATGTAGTCTCAGGGTGGCCTCAAACTCATGGCGATTCTCCTACCTCTGCCTCCCGAGTGCTGGGATTAAAGGCGTGCGCCACCATTCTTTTTCTTTTTCATTGACTTTGTCTTTATGACATCTTTTAAAAATTTTATTTATTTATTTATTTATTTGAGAGAGAGGGAGAAAGATGCAGATGGAGAGAAAAATGGGAGTGCCAGGGCCTCCAGCCATTGCACACCAACTCCGGATGCATGCACCACTTTGTGCATCTGACTTTATGTGGTATACTAAGTAGACAGCTCCTAAATGCTGGCATGAGCATCAAACCGGACACAGTTTAGGGGAGGAAGGGATTTATTTCAGGGGTAGTTCATCAATGGCAGAAGAAGCTGGCTTCCTTTCACACATCCAAACAGAGAAAAACTGCAGCAAGCAAAAACACTAGCATGCACACACAGACACACACACACACACACCAGAGCACAGGCTGTTCTCCATACCTTTGGCCTGGAATTCAAATCCACTCCTAGTGACGTGCCCTCAGTAGCTAGAGACTGAAACCGCAAACTCAATTTTAATAAAACACCTGAGTCTATGGGCCATACATTCAAACTATCACATGTGGGTACTGAAGAATCGAGCAAGCAGACTTTGCAAGGAAGCCCCTTTAACCATTGAGCAATTTCCTGGGCCCTGTTTATTTATTCATTTGTTTTTGAGATAGGGTCTAACTCTAGCCCAGGCTGACCTAAACTCACTCTGTAGTTCCAGTTTGCTCTCGAACTCACAGTGATCCTCCTACCTCTGCCACCCTAATCTTCTCAGTGCTGGAATTGCATGTGGGCTCTACCAAACCTGGTTTTTATGAGGGGCGGGGGAGGGGACCCAGGGCTTTGTGAATGCTAGGCAAGCACTCTATCAACTGAGGCACATCCCTAGCTCTAAAATATTCTATTTCTTGAGTGATGATCGTTGTAGATTTGTAGGCTGTCATGATAGATCATACTACATAAGTGTAATATTACTGAAATAAAACAAGTCAGGATTTATTTAGTAATTAGCATACACATTACTTTTGGTAACTGCTGTGGGATATATATGTCCACATATATACCCCACACACCCACACATGTACATATTCAAACACACATATATGTATGCAGGCACATATATGTATAGTAACAGTTACTGCTATGAGGTTTTCTTTGTTGAGTAATTAGGAAGCTCCAGAGAGCTTTATAAGTGTGGGTATGGTGTGTGCTTTCCACAACACACTTCTGGAGATCAGAGGACAACTTTAGGATGTTGGCCTTGCCTTCTACTTTGAGAAAATGTTTTTCCTGTTTTGCTGTAGTGAACTGCAGACTAGCTGGCCCATGAGCTTTGAGATACTCTTGACTCCACCTCCCATTGCGATCACAGATGTCTGAGTCACTTGAATTTGGCTTAATTTGGATCCTGGGGACTTAAATTTCAGTTATCAGGCTTGCACAGCAAGCATGTGAGCTATCTCCTCATCCCCAAGTAAACTTCCCTAATGGTCCTCTGTGCTGTAGACCTTCTTACCCACAATCATTTCAACTTTCCAGATAAATGTTCACAGTTACATTCAAAGAGTGGCGGTTTTTAAATTAGGACACCACATTGCAAATCAGTAACAAGGGCCGGGGAGATGGCTTAGCGGTTAAGGCACTTGCCAGCAAACTCAAAGGATCCAAATTTGATGCCCCAGTACCCACATAAAGCCAGATGCACAAGATGGCACATGCATCTGGAGTTCATCTGCAGTGGCTAGAGGCCCTGGTACACCCATTCTCTCCCTGACTCTCTCTCTCTTCCCCTCTTTGCCTCTTTCTCAGGCAGGTACAGACAGAGAGAGAGAGAGAAAGAGAGAGGCAGGGGGAGGGAGGGAGAGAGAATGGACATGTCAGGGCCTCTAGCCACTGCAAACAAATTCCAGATGCATGTGGCCCCTTGTGCATCTGGCTTATGTGGGTCCTGGGGAGTCAAACCTGGGTCCTTTGGCTTTGCAGGCAAACACCTTAACTGCTAAGCCATCTCTCCAGTCTCATAAAATATTAAAAAAAAAAATTAAGAGCCAGGTGTAGTGGCACATGCCTTTAACTCCAGCACTTGGGAGGCAGAGGTAGGAGGAATTGCTGTGAGTTTGAGGCCACCCTGAGACTACATAGTGTATTCCAGGTCAGCCTGGGCTAGAGTGACACCCTACCTCAAAACAAACAAACAAACAACAACAGCAACAACAAAAACAAGAAAGAAAGAAAATAAGTAACAATAGCTAGGACTTTAGGCTTGCCTCCCCTGGTGGGTCTAATTATTGCTTGTATTTTCTTGTAGCCTCTGATTTTGTGTGTTGGATAGGTTTGGAGGGGGGTTCAGATTGGCTCCTGAACACAGAAATCAAAGCAACCAGACTACTGGTTTATCTAACAACACTCTTTTAGCTGGAGGAATCAAATGTTTTCCACAGTTGTGTGTGCGTGTGTGTTGGGTATTTATTTGTAAAGAGAGAGAGGGAGAGAGAGACAGACAGACAGACAGACACAGGGAGAATGAATACCTCTAGCCTTAGCAAGCAAACTCCAGATGCATACGCCACTTTGTGCATCTGGCTTTCCGTGGGTACTGGGGAAATGAACCCGTGTCTCAGGCTTTGCCGGCAAGCGCCTTAACTGATGAGCCATTGCTCCAGCCCCACATTTGGGTGTTTATAAGAGTGAGGCCACCCTGATAAAATGAAATGAAGTTAAAACTGTGTGTTGAGTATGATATACTAATAGTGTGCGAAAACCAGGCCCGATGACAGACACTTGTAATCCCAGCACATGAGAGGCTGAGGTAGGAGAGTTGCCAAAAGTTGGTGGCCAACCAAAAAAAGTCTTCCGGGCTGGAGAGATGGCTTAGCGGTTAAGTGCTTGCCTGTGAAGCCTAAGGACCCTGGTTCGAGGCTTGATTTCCCAGGACCCACGTTAGCCAGATGCACAAGGAGGCGCTCGCATCCTCTCTCTCTGTGTCTATCTGCCTCTTTCTCTCTGTCACTCTCAAGTAAATAAATAAAAATGAACACACAAAAAAAGTCTTCCCACAAGAAAAAGAGAGGGGGGGGGGAGAAAAGACAAAGAAAAGAAAAATTGAGAAGGGGGAAAAAGTGGGTAAAAGGTGCTTTGTGGTACAGATACCAAATGTTGGTGATTTTTAAAAATTTTTTTATTATTTATTTATTTATTTATTTGAGAGCAATAGGCAGAGAGATAAAGAGGCAGAGAGATGGGGGGGGGGGGAGAGAGAGGGAGAGAGAGAGGGAGAGAATGAGCACGCCAGGGCCTCCAGCCACTGCAAACGAACTCCAGACGCGTGCGCCCCCTTGTGCATCTGGCTAACGTGGGTCCTGGGGAATCGAGCCTCGAACCAGGGTCCTTAGGTTTCAGAGGCAAGTGCTTAACCACTAAGCCGTCTCTCCAGCCCACGTTGGTGATTTTTATTGAGACATTGACATAATGTCATCTATTAGGCATAGAAAAACCTTGTAAAGTGAAGGTTACAGACAAACACATGGAATGTCAGGATTGTGGTAAATGCTTCGGGAAACATCTTGGCATAGAGTGTGGGAAGTTCATGAAGGACCATCCGGGAGGGTGGGGCCTCATGAAGGTGTCTGGCATAAGTCCGTGGTCACAGGTTTCGAGGTGACACTGTTAAGAACAGGTGTGGCTAGCACGTTCTTATCCACTTAAACGTGTACTTTCATTTTCCAGCAGTTGCCGTCTCATTGAAGGGCTGGGAAAGTAGATCAGTGGTGCACCATTTACCTAGCATGCGGACGGCTCACACCTCCAACAACCCCAAAACAGTGGAGCACACTAATTTCCTTCAGTGTATGGCTCAATGAACTCCCACTGCACTGTGATAGTTTATTAAAGAGAGGGTCATGTTGAGTGAACATTAGGAAACCCTTTTTAGGTACGGGTGGTGGTGCATTCCCTTAATCCCTGAGGCTGAGGTAGGAGGATCACTGTGAGTTCAAGGCCAGTCTGAGACTAACTATGTAATGAATTTAATGAATTCCAGGTCAGCCTGGGCCACAGTGAGAACCTACCTTGAGCCAAAAAAGAAAAACCTTTAACATTTTTATTATTGCCATTTTGACAGTTTCATGTATATAATGTGTGTTGATGTTATTTCTCCTGACTACCCCCTTTTATCTTCCTCCCCTCCCACTAACAACCTTCTTCTTCCCTATTAGTGCCCATCATACTTTCATGCCTTTTTTTTAGGGGGGGGGAGTTTCGAGGTAGGGTCTCACTCTAGCCCAGGTTGACCTGGACTTCACTATGTAATCTCAGGGTGGCCTTGAACTCATGGGGATCCACCTACCTCTGCCTCCCGAGTGCTGGGATTAAAGGAATGCATCACCACGCCCGGCTCATGCCTTTTTTTTTTAAAAAAAAAAAAAACCACATTTATTTGAGAGAGAGAATGGGTATGCAAGGGCCTCCAGCAACTATAAACAAACTCTAGATTCATGTGCCACCTTGTGCATCTGGCTTATGTGGGTCTGGGGGAATTGAACCTGGGTCCTTTAGCTTTGTAGGCAAACACCTTAATAGCTAAGTCATCCCTCCAGCCCTTTTGTTTTGTTTGTTTTTGAGGTAGGGTCTCACTGTAGCTCAGGCTGACCTGGAATTCACTATGTAGTTTCAGGGTGGCCTTGAACTCAAGTTGATTCCTCCTACCTCTGCCTCCTGAGTGCTGGGATTAAAAGTGTGTGCCACCACACCTGGATCCTCATGACTTTAAAAAATATAGATTTTTTATTTAGGCTGGAGGGATGGCTTAGCAGTTAAGCATTTGCCTGCAAAGTCAAAGGATGCTGGTTCTATTCTCTAGGACCCATGTTAGCCAGATGCAAAAGGGGCACATGTGTCTGGAGTTTGTTTGCAGTGGCTGGAGGCCCTGGTGTGCCCGTTCTCTCTTTCTTCCTCCCTCCCTCTTTCTCTGTCAAATAAATAAATTTTACTTATTTATGTGTGTGTGAGTGAAAATGAGAGAGAGAAAGAGGTAGAGGGCTGGGGAGATGGCTTAGCTGTTAAAGTGCATGCCTGCAAAGCCAAAGGACCCTGGTTTGATTCCCCAGGGACCATGTAAGCCAGATGCACAAGGTGGTGCACACATCTGGAGTTTGTTTGCAGTGGCTGGAGGCCCTGGTGTGCCCATTCTCTCTTCCTCTCAAACAAATAAAACTATCTTTAACAAGAGGAGGGGGAGGGGAGGGAGAGAGAGGGAAGGAGGGAGAGAAATGGGGTGTACTAGGGCCTCTAGCCACTGCAAACAAACTCCAGATGCATGGGCCACCTTGTGCATCTGGCTTTATGTGGGTACTGGGGAAATGAACTCAGGTCCTTAGGCTTTGCA
This sequence comes from Jaculus jaculus, assembly GCF_020740685.1. Classification (NCBI taxonomy): domain Eukaryota; kingdom Metazoa; phylum Chordata; class Mammalia; order Rodentia; family Dipodidae; genus Jaculus; species Jaculus jaculus. The sequence goes on along the minus strand of NC_059112.1, from coordinate 88,028,122 downwards.
GGTAAGCACTTTAACCACTGAGCCATCCCTCTAGCTTTTTACTTGTTTTTTTCACCTATTGAATTATACCTTTTGTTGTTGTTGTTGTACCCATTGAATTAAATTAGTGTTGTGTCATGGTTTGAATATAAGTTTCCCACAGATTCAGGTGTTTTTCTCTAAAATTAATGTTATTTATTTGAGAGAGACAGAGAGAGGCAGAAAGAGAATGGGCATGCTATGGCCTCTAGCCTCTGCAAACGAACTCCAGATGCATGTAACATGCCACCTTATAGAGCTGGCTTACATGGGTACTGGGGAATCGAACCTGGGTCCTTTGGCTTTGCAGGTGGCCAGTGCCTTAATTGCTAAGTCATCTCTCTGGTTCTTAGGCCTTTTATTAAACTTGTAACTTGGGTCTCCAGCTGCCTGGCTGGGGGAGGTTTCACTGGGGGCAGATCCTGGGATCCAGCCTAAAGGTGTGTTTGGGGGCAGATCTGATTCCAGCCCATAGATGTTGAGAGAGCTATGTAAGCTCTGCGGGTGCTGCTTGTTGCCAGTTCATGCCTGCTTTTTTTTTTTTTTCTTGGTCTTTGCTGGCCAGTGATGGTTTTAATCTCTCTTCTTCGATTTATGAATGGCAGCCAGCGTCTTCCTCCATTGAGGGAACTTTCCCCTGGATCTGCAAGCTCAAAATAAAACCTTTCCTCACGTAAGCTGTGTCTAGTTGGATGTTCATCCCAGTATGGTGGAGCTGTCTACAAGAGGGTGCTTGCATAATCATAGATGGAAAATTAGTTACTGTGGAACGGGCAGCTTGCAGTGGCTATACCACAGAGGAACCTGACTCCCCTCTCCTAGCAACCATTAACTGCCATTAGCTGTGCTTGGAGGTCTGGGGTCTCTTGTATCCTCCCAACCAGGATGGTGAAATATTGGCAGGCTCAATCTTGTTCAGGAAGTCTTAGGTGCTGTGGATTCATGATATGCAGAAGACAGCACTTTGTAACCCTCCTCCCCATTTTCCTGCTCTTACACCCCTCTCTTCTGCGAGGTTCCCATGAGAGCAGTGGTTTAAAAATCCTTTTCGCTCTAGTCCAGGCTGACTTGGAATTCACCATGGAGTCTCAGAGTGGCCGCTAACAGCCATCCTCCTACCTCCTCAGTGCTGGGGTTAAAGGTGTGCACCTTCACGCCCAGACTCATCAGATGATTTTAAACGTGGGAAGACCTAGGACGTCAGTGGCATCTGAAAGACGTGGCAAAGGTGCAAGTGATACCGTAGGCAAATTAGCCACTGCTGTTGTGTTCCATTGAAATGCAAAACTGGATTTCCCTGGATACTGAGCAGTGTTTTGGAAACCTGCTGTTATCCAAATTCCCATCAGCAGACATTGTTTAATCTACCATTCCTTCTTTCCCTTGTGAAGACAGCTCCAGGGACACTCACTCCTCACTTCTGGACTTTCTTTCAGGTAGCCAGGGAGTTTCCATTCCCACGGACTTCCCTTTCCCTCCCCACGGTGTTCCTGTCCCCTCCCTTTAATGTCTGCCAGGGACGGCCTCTGGCTGGCTCCCTAACCCCGAAAGCAAGGGTCCCACCAGGGGAGAGACCTTGACCTTGACAACAAAACATCTGTCTAGTCCTGAAGTTTATTAGGCCAGCCAGATTCGACTGGTGAAAGCTACTCCAAATAGTGTGTGTGTGTGCGCGCGCGCGCGCGCGCGCGTTTGTTGAGAAAGGGAAAATTTGGGTTTCTGGTGCTGAGAGGAAAAAGCCTTGTGAAACAGTACGATTATCTGTATTTTGAAATACTGTGAATATTCTAAACAGAAATACTGAAATATAAAATATTTCAAAATAGCTCACCTGAGAACGCGGTAAAAACACTTTTAAAGCCAACTGAAAAGTAAAACAAAAAGTTTCAAGTCATCAAAGTTAAAAGGAAGGTTGCTTTTTTTTTTTTTTTTTGGCTCCAGGCTCACTCCCTTTTCCTAAGAGTCTCAGAAAGGTCACCAGAACATTAGTTATACAAAACGCTTCCTTTTTAAAAACTGCCGGCTGCGCTCCCTGCCCGAGTCACACGGGCCGGTCCCCTGGCCTCGGGAGTTCTAGATCAGAAGCCGGCTTCACGGCCACACACGTGCAGAAAGCGGGGGGCTGCCGAGCCTGCCATCAAGGTATATATTTAGTAAACACTCACAGCTATTACTTTATTTTCGTTAAGTGAGAACGGATCGACCAAGGCTCTCCAACAGACCGAGCAGATGATAAATACCACATGTTTGATTCAGAGCACATTTGGGCATAAACACTTCAAATTACAGCTTCGTGCTCAGCCTGAAACCCCCTCCACCTTTTTTTTTTTTTTCTGTTGTGCGTGTTTTCTCCAAAAGCCTCGGTAGTCGCGGGGGGGGGGGGGGGGGGAGGGCGCGGGTTTGCAATTTTACACGTCGTTTCTTGCACTTCAAACACCTTTCCAGGTACGCTCGCGAGCAGCCCGAGTGTTTACGCACACAAAGGTGTGGACGGAGCCCGGCACAAACAGCCCGCCCGCGTGCGTGCAGATCCCGCACCTGCCCGCCTGCGGGGAAAGTTCCCGGGGCCGCCGCGGGCGCTGGGGGGGCGGGGAGCGCCGACTCCGGCCGGCAGGCGCCGCCGAGCGCCCGGCCCCGCTGCCTGCGGGAAAGAATGCGCCGCACACGCCCTGCCCCCAGCGCTCGGGGGAGGGGGCCGGGGGAAGGGGAGGGGGAGGGGGAGGGGGAGGGGGGAGGGAGGGAGGGAGGGAGGGGGAGAGAGAGAGAGAGAGAGAGAGACAGAGAGAGAGACCGCGCCCCTCCCCCTCCAGGACACCCTCTCCATCTGTGCGCCCCACCCCCACCCGCGTGCATCCCTCCCCTCCCCCGTCCAACCTGGGCGTCCCTCCCCCCGACATCGCTGCCCGCAGCGCCCAGGCGCCCCTCCCCCCTCCCCGCAGGGCACCCCTCGGCCTGCCGGCGTCCCTTCCCCGCCCGCGCGCCCGTCCGCTCCCCTCCCCCGCCCGCGCGCCGGGCGCAGGCCGCTGCTCGGGTTTGTTTTGCTGCGCGGCCGCCGCCGCCGCCGCCGCGGGCCTCGCGAGCTCATTTGTGCCTGGCTGGTCCCCGCTCCTCTCTCTCTCTCCCCTCTCTCTCTCTCTCTCTCTCCTCTCTCTCTCTCCTCTCTCTCTCGCTCTCTCCCCCCAGTGCCGAGTGTCTGAGCCGTTGGCTGCTCCGAACCGTTTGGCTCTTTCCCTTAGTAACAGCTTTTCCCTTCTGCCTCAATTCCTCTCCCGCGCGCCCTTCCCCCGCTGCCCGCGCCGGCCGTCCTCCCGCCCGTGCGCCCGCCCGCGCCTCCCCTCCCTCCTCCCTCCCTCCCCGGCGGGAGCACCTCCGTCGCCACCTGGGGACCCGCGCGCCCGCGCCCCCGCTCGCCGGGGTGACACTCGCCGCGCACCCCCCGGAGGGGTTATTTTGGGGGTGGTTGGCGGCGGCGGCGGCGGCGGCGAGGAGGGGAGTTTCCTGCGCCTCCGTTCCCGGGAGGGGAACGGCGTCCGAGGCTACCGAGTCCCAGGTAGGCGCGGGGGAAGGTGGGGGAGGGGGGCACCCGGGGCTCCAGGGCGGCGGGGGGAGGGGCGCGCGGACTCAACTTGGCCTTGGGGGCGCGGGGGGAGGGGCGCGCGGGCATTTCGGGGTCCCCTCCCCCACCGCGGGGCTCACGTGCCTGCTCGCCCCCTCCCCCTGCCCTCGGCGGGTCTGGGGGGGGCAGGGAAATCCTCGTCCACCCCGGGAGGGGGAGGGGGAGGGCTGGGAAACGTGCGCCTCGGTCTCCCCTCCCCCTCCGTGCATGTTCAGGCACCCCGTTTTTTTTTTTTTTGGTGCGTGTTCGCGCGCGCGTGTGTGCGTGTGTCTCTGTATGTGTGTGTGTGTGTGTGTGTGTGCATGCGTGCGTGTGTGTGCGCGCCAGGCGCAGGAGGTTTTCAGGAAAGGATTCGCAGCAAATTCAATCCGGAGCCATCATGAGGCCGAGTCCTTTTATAGCCTATTTTTAGCCGAGCTCCGGGCTCCTTTCGGGGCACGCAGCTTGGGCCGCAGCCCGGGGTCGGCGCCGCGATGAAAAGTGCGCGTCCCTCCTCGGCGGGCGGGCGGGCGTGCGGGCGCGGCGACCCCGGGCTGCCGGCGGGCGGGCGGGCGGGCGCGGCGGGCGGCTGTTGGCCCTGCGCGTCCCGGGCGGGGGCGCTGGGCGCAGGAAGGGCGCGCGGCCGCGGGGCCTGGGCTGCGGGGCGCGTGGCTCCGGGAAACTTGCTGCTCCCGGGCGTCTTCAGGACGCATCTGCTTCCAGGAGGCTCTTTGGAGTTGGGTCAGAAGTGTAGGACTGGCAAAGTTACTGCCAGCTTCTTGGTAAGTTTTGGGGTGGCATTATTTTCTGACAGTGTGAAGGCCACGTTGTGAGTGTGGTTTCTCGGTTACTTCCTCTTTGCAACCGATGTCATTCCCCACCCCCACCCCCCTTTGAACAGAGTCAAACTCTTTATTGAAGGGAAAAATTTTCATTTTAAACGGCAGCTCGAGGCAAGCCATGCCTGGTTACCGTGCTCAGTGATTTTTTTTTTTTTTGGAAGTTCCTAATTTGTTGAACAAAGTGGCAACCAGGGTTACATATAAGTTGTGAACACGGTGTGGTGTGTGCTCCATGTAAAGAAAATTGGACTGTGAAGACTTTAAAGAAATACTGTTTGTCAGTCTCCTAACACTAACATAATTTGGCGGTTACACTGGGGGACTAGTTAAACATTAGTTTTCCTCAGTGTCAGGAGTTTACTTAAAATCTTGGGACTCTGCCGGGTGGAGAGTTTTACTACCTATGTGATTTACAGAAGTTTACTGCTGGCTTTCTGGTTTCCCAAACAGGAACCTAATGCTGATCTAAACACGCTAATCTAGCGCGGTGGGTGAAAGGATGGGTTATTTTTAGTTGGAGTCTTCCTAGACTGAACGCTCCCCCACCGGTGCGAAGTATAATCCGCTCGCCAGCCACCCTTCCCTAAAGATGACTTCAGCAGTTTGGATAGCACAAGACCCTATCATGCTGGTTTTATCCACTTAACCTAAAGTGACTTGCAGTTAATGTCCTGGCTGCACGCTGACGGTAGTGACTTCTGGGGTTTCCCGGGGTAATCATTCAGGTTCGGGTTTTTTTTTTCCCAGAGAAGACCCGTCCTCATTGGTTGGTGTATTTTAACAGTCCTGACTTCCTGGGACTGTATGTTCTCACCACTTTAATAAGTTTATAGTCTGGGGAAGTAGGGCACCTTGGTCTCCATGAAAACACTGTGTATTAGTTGGATGGTATCCTGGGAGTTGGTGGCAAGCTCCCCAAATTATCACTGAGAGTTCTAGAAATAGTTGGCATTTACCGGTGGGGGAGGGGCTGCAGAAAGAATACGCGCTGGAGAGGAGGCAGCATGTCGTTTCTGTTCATACTTTTTGCTTTTCAGTCGAGGTTTTTTTTCCTTGTTCCTTTGGAAGCTTTCTTTTTTCAGTTTTGTTCCTTATTGTGTGATGTGTGTAATCTCAATCCATAAATAACCTTTTCTTTTTTTTTTTTTTTTGCCATTTGAGTAGAGTCCAATTTTAGGACAAAACGCTAAACTGTTGGGGATGAAAACAGTGTGTGGTTGAAAAGCTAAGGAACTTAATTAAATTACGTGTTAGTGACTTAGTTGTTAGTGCCCTTCTCATGAGCTTGAAGCATTTTTCTTCTAACATACATGCGTTTGGTTATTCACGTGGCAGGAACTGGTGGGTGAAGTGGAGGGTCCCTTAGTGCGACTGCATTTTTATACTGGTCGTGTGTAAAGAAGTGTTCAACTTTTTAACTTTTTCATATATGCCCAGGAATCCTTTGGTCCTTGTGTTCTCAACATCTAATTAAGTTTTTTTTTTTTTTTGTATGCCTGATTACCGTAGTACCTGTCAACCAAGAGAACAAGGACTAGCTTTTACTTTTACTGAGATGAGGGGAAGGGTAGCTGCCGCCTCGTGTAAACAGGGTTACTGGTGAGAGGAGAAGCCACTGGAGTACCTTTGGTGCTTCAGCCTGTTGAGTAAATACCTCAGAGCAGTGGAATGTACCTGCAGCTGCATCCCAGGGGTGGCACACAGGCGTCGTCCTTCCACAGCCTCTTGTAGCAGCATACCTCTGCGGAGTCTTGACATATTTGGGTAAAATTAGTTGAAATAAGTAAATTGTTAGGTTTGTTATTTGTATAAAAGGAATAGAGAAGGGCTTGAGAGATGGCTTAGTGGTTAAGGCAGTTTGCCTGCAAAGCCAAAGGACCCAGGTTCTATTCCCCAGGATCCTTGTGAGCCATGTAAGGAAGCACAAGCGTCTGGAGTTTGTTTACAGCAGCTGAAGACCCTGGTGTGCCCATTCCCCCCCCCCCTTTAAATAATATTCTTTTTCTTTAAAAAGAAAAGAATAGAGAAGAATGAATTGGAAGCCATGGGGGGAGAGAGGGTAGAAACATTGGTATTGTTTGGGACTGTGTTTTTCTAGTACATGTGAACTTGATCATCTCAATAATAACGTTTACAGCCTAAGTCTCTCTGAAATGCGGAAGAGGAAGACAGCTAGGAGGAGACATTGACAATGCTCACACCTTCCAGGGTGCAGAAGGTGAATTTCTTTGGGCTGTGCAAGCAGAGAATTGGTAAGAGTCTTGTTCAGTTTGCCACCAACAGATTCTTCTTGAGAGAGCTGGTGCTCAAGAGATTTGACTGTTTACTGCTTCTGGCATGGTTCTCAGTAAGAGAACCATTAATTGCCCCTTTACAGAGAGCCAAAGCACAAGGCTCTGCCTGGGCCACTTGTAGTCTGTCGTAGTCATGCTCAATCATTGAGGGCTGCCATGTTGGGTGGTTTTGTGTTTGAGGACACTCCTGAGAGGAGCAGAGGAATTGCTTCCTTTGTCCAAGTCACAAACGTGGATGATGGTGGGGCTTGGAACCCAGCTCTCTCTGATCTTAGTCCATGTTCTCTCTAGATGCCCACAAGTGGGACAGATTTTCTAGCTGCTCTGTAAGGCTTGGCCTGTAGATTTCATTTCACAAAGCTTGTGTGGGTCACAAGATGGGCACTCTGCCCGACACTTCTGTGACCTGGACCAGCTGATTGCTTTCCAGTTACTGCTGGATTCTGGACCTGCACTTACTCAGCTGCTTTCCCAGCTAAGAGACTCAGCACCAAACACCAGCAGGGCAGGAGAAAAGAAAAGCAAGGAAGAACATGGCTAGCAATCCTCAGAGCATATATATGTATATATATGTATGTATATGTATATTTTACTTATTTATTGCAGAGAGAGGAAGAATGTACAGGTGCAAGGCCTCTAGCCACTGCAAATGAACTCCAGATGCATGCACCACCTTGTGTATCTGACTTACATGGGTACCAGGGAATTGAACCTGGGTCCTTAAGCTTCCCAGACAAGCACTTTAGCTGCTAAGCCATCTCTCCAGCCCCAGAGAATATATTTCTGAAAACTTGGATTAAAAACATCAGGTAAAAAAATGGGTGGGGGGTTTGAGATTTTTAATTCTAGCACTCAGGAGGCTGAGGTAAGAAGATCACCCTGAATTGGAGGCCAGCCTGGACTAGAGTGAGTTTCAGGTGAGCATGTGCTACAGGGAGCCCCTACCTGGAAAATAAGATAATAAAACATCTTTAGTGTGCTGTAATAGTGGTGTGAGCAAGGGTTCTTGTGAAGAACCACAGGTGACCTTGAGGGTAGTACTTCTGGGCCACTTTCTCAGGAGTGTCACAGGGACAGTCTGCTTTATGGAGTTGAGAAGCTGAGTTAGTATACCCACCGTGTTGAGACCACTTCTCGACAGAGCAGGCATCACCTAGGTGTGTAGTGCTGGTAGGTTTGGTTTTCAGGTTTGTTTCTTAGTGCTGATCTTCTGTTTGTTAGAGTTTTAGTAGGGGTATAATGTCACAGAACTTTTGCCAGTTCTTTTTCCTGAGTTCCTGGCCAACATACTTGAAATAAACATAGCATAATTTCATTGCCTTCAAAGTTGACTTGAATGTTAATACTTCCTGGGGGCTGTGAGTTGCCTTTGTTGCTGTTCTGTCCTTCAAGTTTGGATTTTATATCTGAGTGCACACTTTAAATATTTTCCAACTTTTAAAATAAGAATGGAACTCTTTGATTTTTTTTTTTAAATTATTTATTTGAGGGATAAAGAAGCAGAGAGGAAGAGAGAGAGAGAATGGGTATGCCAGGACATCAAGTCACTGCAAGCAAACTCCAGATGCATGTGCCACCTTGTGCACCTGGCTTACCTGGGTCCTATGGAATGGATCCTGGGTCCTTTGGTTTTGTAGGCAAGCACCTTAACTACTAAGCCATCTCTCCAGCCCTCAAATACTTTTATATTTTTATTAGAGGCAGAGAGGGTAAAAAGGAGGGAGGGAGGGAGGGAGATAATGAGAATATGGGTGCTCCAGGGCATCCTGCTGCTGTGCAGGCATGAACTCCAGATACATGCGCACCCCTTTATATGTTTGCTTTACTTGGGTACTGGGGAATTGAACCTGGACTGGCTGGTTTTGCAAGCAGGCGCTTTTAACTGCTAAGCTCTCTCTCTGATCTGGAAACTACTACTTTTTTTTTTTTAAATTTTTTTTTTAAATTTATTTATTTGAGAGCGACAGACACAGAGAGAAAGACAGATAGAGGGAGAGAGAGAGAATGGGTGCGCCAGGGCTTCCAGCCTCTGCAAACGAACTCCAGATGTGTGCGCCCCCTTGTGCATCTGGCTAACATGGGACTTGGGGAACCGAGCCTCGAACCGGGGTCCTTAGGCTTCACAGGCAAGCGTTTAACCGCTAAGCCATCTCTCCAGCCCTCCTTCTTCTTTATTGAGACTGAGTCTAGGAGAACTTAAGAGTCTATCTTTTAAATACATTTTATTTTATTTATTCATTTCTTTGAGAGAGAGAGAGAAAGAGCCAGATAGACAGAATGGGCACACCAGAGCCTTCACCTGCTACAAACAAACTCCAGATGCATGTGCCACCTTGTGTATCTGGCTAATGTGGGTCCTGGGGAATAGATAGAACCTGGGTCCTTTGGCTTTGCAGGCAACTGCCTTAACCACTAAGCTATCTCTCCAGCCCAAGAGTCTGTCTTTTAGATTGGAGTGATTGCTTCCAGGTGGTATATTTTCCCTCTAGCAGACCTCCATGTGAGTTGTGTCTCCCATTTGTAGCTCTGAAGGACCCTGCTCTGGGTCACCACTCCTAACTCACCAGTGTTCTCACAGCCCAGGTCCTGAGGGGCAGGGTGTGCACTCTGCTGGTAGTGGTGATGGGTCCTTGAGACAATTTGAGCAGCTGATCCCTGTTTGAGGGCCAGGTAGTGATGAGATGGAGAAGCAATTTGGGCCCAGTTGGCATGGGTCTGTAGGCCAGTGTTCTTTGCTAGTAGTATGTGTGTGAGGGAGACTGGGGTATGCTACTCGTCGTCTTCATGGGCATGAACAGCATGCTTCTATCATCTGCAACTACTGAGTGTGATTTACGTCAAATACTGGTTTCATCCCTGGAGGAACCCCTAATGAACTCCTCACGCCAGCTGGTGCAGATTATGGCCTCACACTAGCCTTTAAGACTCTCCTCTACTGTCTCAGCCTTCCTCCCACTTAATGCCAGGGGATGCTTGCCTGCTTCCCACGGGCCCCTTCTGCCCTTTTCCTTCTTGGCTTTCTTCATGCTCTTCCTGCCCTGTGACCTTTCTTTAGTCTCAGTTATGTCCCACTTCTTTCAAGAAGCCTTTCCTGGCCTGCCCAGACTTAGTGTATTTCTTCCTGAGATTCAGAATATTCCATGACTACTATGATAAACACCATCACACCTTCTGTTTTGTGGGCGTGTCATGTGCCCCAATTACCATGTTTGGCTTCTTGAAGGGAAGGTCCTCCTTTTCCAGGAGAATTTGGCAAAGTTCTTGGCTATTATATCCAGCTCAAATACCATTCTCATGCCAAGTGTCCTTGTCCCATTGATGTGGTAGAATCTTCCTTTTGAGTAGACTTCTCAGGCCCAGGTCCCCTAACAGTCATATTGAATTGGTTATTGGAATTGGCATGTGGCCAGAGTGGACAAGGGAGAAAAACTTGCTTGGTTCCTAGAGTTTAGTGATAGTGGATAGGCTTGTCCTCTTAATTGAGATGGTAGTTGCTGTATTAAGGAAGAGCCCATCTAGCTAGGATCACATTGCTGAAGGGGAAGGATCTAGTTACAAGGATTAGGGATTGCTTCTCTGAAGTGCTATGGGATTTTTTTTTTCCTTCAGATTTTAGGATAGCTCATACTCATAATGAGATCTTGGGGATGAACATGAAATTTGGTTTTCTTTCCCATGTACCTTGTTCACGCAGCCTGTCACAAAGTGGGGCAACACAGAGCTTTGCTTTGGCTAGGGAATCTTCAACCTGTACTTGAGCCCAGTGTAGTGGTGCTAAGGATTTTAAACCTGATTTTTAAAAATTTAATTAATTTATTTCAGAAAGAGGAAAGAATAGCCACGTCAGGGCTTCCAGCTACTGCAAACTAACTCCAGATGCATGTTCCCCCTCGTGCATCTGGCTTCTGTGGGTCCTGGAGAATCAAACCTTTGTCTTTGCAGGCAATCTCTCCAGCCTCCCCCGCTTTTATAGTCAGGGCTTCATATAGCCTTGAGGCTAGCCTTAACCTTGAGGCTGATCCTCCTGCCTCCACCTCACAAGTGCAAGGGTTACTGGTATGTGCCATTACTCCCCCCACACTCTAAAGGAAAGTAGCACTTAGGTGCTTTTTATTTTAATGTTTTGAAACAGTCTTACTATATAGTACTGGCTGGTGTGGGATTTGGTACAAATTCAGTCTGGCCTCCAGTTTGTGGTCCTCTCGCCTCTGCTTTCTGAGTGCAGGGATTATAGGCATACTCTGCCATGTCCACTTGTGCCATGGTCCACTTGGAGTTACTATTTTTTTAAAATTTATTTTTGTTTATTTGAAAGTGACAGACAGAAAGAGGCAGAGACAGAGAATGGGCGCACCAGGGCCTCTAGCCACTGCAAACGAACTCTAGATGCATGCGTCACCTTGTACATCTGGCTTATGTGAGTACAGGGTAATCAAGCCTTGAACCTAATTTAGGTGTATTATTAACAAAGTAACACGTTTTTAAAATGCCTTTAAGTTTAAAAGTATATATATAGAGAGAGCTAGAGAGATGACTAAGTGGTTAAGGGCTTGCTTGTGAAGCCTAAGGACCCTGGAGATTGCTCAGTGGTTAAGCGCATGTGCCACTTAAGCATGAGGACTTCTTGGGCAGGAGACCACCACGTTTTACTCCCTAGAACTCATGTAAAACGCTGGGTGTGGACATGCAGATCTGTAAAGCCTGGTGGGGGAGGGGCTGGGGGCCAGAGACTGGACAGTCACTGATGGACAGCAGCTCTGGGTTGAGAAAGCGACCCTGTCTCAAGGAAATATGCAGATGAAAGACATTCTACATTCTTCTGTCCTGTGCATGAACATGCATGGGTGTGTGCACTGTACATACACGTGCATACAACACACATCACACATACCATACATCATAACATGCACACATGAATGCAGAGCAACAAACAGTACCCATGTAAACCTAGTTGAAAAAAGTGGTACAAGCATGTAGCATTCGTCTGCAGGAGCAAGAGATCCTGGTGTGTGCATACACGCATGAACACACACATAAAATTAAATACATGTTGAAAATAAAACAAATAATGTTATTTTCTCCAATGCTTTTCTGTCCATTCTTTCTGCTCAGTCACTTGTTTCTGGTGGCATTTAACATTTAGGTTTCAAATTGGTTGGCAGAACTATAGTAGCTATATGGTAAGCATGGTGTCAATTTTATATCATGATTAGGTTCTTAGGTCAGGGTGACCAGTGACTTTTGAGTCCCACCTAAGCTTAATAATCAGAAGTGACTAAGCTCAGATGAAGCAGAGTTCTAGCTGTTCAGAAGAGCACAGCGTATCTCACTTCAGTTGCTGCTTTGTCAGGTGCTTAGCAGTTAGATGAGCATTGTGGGTCCTATGTATTTGTTTTGTTGGGGGGATTCATTGTTTCACTCTAGGTCAGGCCTCCCTGGAACTCACTGTGTAGCTCAGGCTGGCTTATAACTCACTTTTATCCTCCTGACTGTTCGGATTACAGGTGAGAGCCACTGTGTTTGGCCAGTAGTTGATTTTACTGTGTTTTGTGTGCATGTGATGTGTGTGTGCAAGGGCGCACGTGTGTGAAGGGGTGTTTTGTGGTGGGAGTGGAGGCCAAAGGCTGACACCAGATGCACATGACTTCCTCATGAGGAAGGATGAGGTACTCTCATCCTTAATTTTTAAGAAACAATTAAAAAAAATTATTATTTATTTGAGAGAGAGAGAGGTAGAGAAAGGGGTAGGGAGAAAGAGAATATGGGTGCAGCAGTGCCTCCATCCACCGCAAATGAACTCCAGACATGCACCACCTTGATATTTCCTGCACTGTCCTTATGTGGGTCCTGGGGAATTGAACTCAGTTCCTTAGGCTTTGAAGGCAAGAACCTTAACTGCTGAGCCATCTCTTCAGCCCAGATTTTTGTTTTTTGGTTTTGGAGGTAGGGTCTCACTCTAGCTCACACTGACCTGGACTCACTATGGAGTCTTGGGGTGGCGTCGAACTCACGGAAATCCTCCTACCTCTGCCTCCGGGGTGCTGGGATTAAAGGCATACACCACCACGCTCGGCCAGCCCCGTTTTTTTGAGGCAGGGTTTCACTTTACTCCTGGCTAACCTGGAACGCACTCTGTAGTCCCAGGCTGGCCTTGAGCTCACAGCAATCCTCCTACCTCTGCCTCTCAAGAGTGCTGGGATTAAAGGCGTGCGCCACCACACTCAGCCGACATCTTAATTTTTTGGGACTGAGTTTCTGACTGAACTTTACCAATTTGGCTAGATTAGCCAGTAAGCTGTAGGGATCATGCAGTCTCCACTTCCCCAGCACTAGAATTATGGGTGCACACCACTTGTCCACTCTGCTTTTGAAGCTGGGGATCTGGACTCGGGTCTTCATGCTTGTGTGGGAAACCCAAGCCTGGCCCCCAAGGCAGTAGTTGATCTGCATGGTTATAATTGTGCTTGGTGTAGCAGAACTGTGAAACTGCATCTAATATTATCTGGAAGTTACTGTGACTTGGGAACTTTGCTGTGGACTCTGAGACATTGGATTCTATTCTGATTTTAGTTGTAATTGGTGTCGTGTAAAATGATGCCAGTTCTGGGCTGGGGAGGTGTCTCCAAGGTTAAAGGCACTTGCTTGTAAAGCTTGACTGCCTGAGTTTGCTCCTTCAGTACCCAAGTAAAGCCAGATGCGCAGATGGGGCGCTTGTGTCTGGAGTTGCTCTGCAGTGGCAGGAAGCCTGGTGTACACATACACACCCTCCATTCCCCCTTTTGGCAAATAAATAAATATTTTAAAAAACTTTAAAAAATGATGTTACTTGTGATTTTCATTGGCTGTTCAATTTCTTCATAAAGGGACTTGCCTCTAAGTTGTGCTCTTCATTTTCAGCTGGAGCCACGTCAGAGAGATGCCCCATTGGGTTTCATGCAGATCTGCTCTGTAACTGGGTGCTGGCTTTGTTGAGGTAGGGTCCTCTTGTGCAGGGCACAAGGTGTCACTCATTCTATGATGCTAACTGGGGAGGAGCTGGAGCTATGTGGGTGGCCCTGGGAGCTATGCAACTGTTATGGTTGGTTTACATATCAGAAGATGGAAGTAATACTAATTGAAATGTGAATGCACATAAAATGGCGTAGAACCTGGTGATGCAGGAAGCCTCCTTAGGTAATGTTTGGTCAGCCCTACTTGTGGCCCTTGTGCTGTAGCAGCAGAAGCTGAAGGCTGGGGTGGCATTCAGTGACTTAGCTGGGGAGGGTTGACTGACTCTAGAATATACTGTACCTTGTTTTTTCTTTGAGGCAAGGTCTCACTCTAGTCCAGGCTAATCTAGAACTCATCTTGCAGCTCAAGATGGCCTCAAACTCATGGCAGTCCTCCTACCTTAGCCTCTGAAGTGCCGGGATTAAAGGGTAAGCCATCACATCTGGCCCTGACTACAGTTGTGTTGTGTCTGAAATATGTGTTTTGTATGTTTGGTTTTTGAGGTAGGGTTTCATGTAGTTCAGGCTAGCATGGAAATTACTGTGTAGTGGAGGCTGGCCTTGAATTCCTGAATCTTCTATCTCCCAAATGCCACCAAGTCTGGCTCAAGTATGTTAGTTTACAGCATTTTTTAATGTTGTTTGGTAACACTTTGGTAAGATTTTGGTAAGATGGTTCAGGGAAAAGGCTGCTGCCTTTCTTAGATAAAAACATTTCCAGTCCTTTCTTTGCGCCCTGAAATGTCATCTGTGTCCATTGCCGAGTTACATTTCCACTGTACATGGTGCATTCTATGCAGAATCTGATGTGGCTGTTCACTGGAAGTATGGGTGACATGCACAGGGTGTGCATACGTGTGAAATAATGGACATAAGCTTTTCACAGCTACTGCTGTAGGTCCTGGTCCAGCCATCCTTTAATTTATGTACTCTCTCGTTTGTACAGCCACACTCTAGCGCAGGCTGACCTCCCACTCAGAACTGCCCTACCTCACCCAGCCTTCTAGGTACTGGGATTACACATCTGAGCCTCCCATCTAGTTGTATTTTAAAAACATTCTCTTGGGCTGGAGAGATGGCTTAGTGGTTGAGCGCTTGCCTGTGAATCCTAAGGACCCCGGTTCGAGGCTCGATTCTCCAGGACCCACGTTAGCCAGATGCACAAGGGGGCGGGGGCGCGTGCATCTGGAGTTTGTTTGCAGTGGCTGGAAGCCCTGGTGCGCCCATTCTCTTTCTCTCTGTCTCTCTCTGTCTCTCTCTCTCTCTGTCACATTCAAATAAATAAATAAAAATGAACAACAAAAAAGTTGTTTTTAAAAACATTCTCTTATTAAAAAACTAATTCGTAGTTAAAAAATCTTTGTTCATTTTTATTTATTTGAGAGTGACAGAGAAAGAGGCAGAGAGAGAGAGAGAGAGAGAAAGGGGGAGGAAGGAAGGGAGGGAGGGAGGGAGGGAGGGAGGGAGGGAGAGAACAGGTGCGCCAGGGCCTCCAGCCACTGCAAACGAAATGCAGATGTGTGCGTCCCCTTGTGCTGAACCAGGGTCCTTAGGCTTCACAGGCAAGCGCTTAACCCTTAGGCCATCTCTTGAGCCCATAATTAAAACTTTTAAAAAATATATTTTATTTGTTTATTTGGGAGGGAGGGAAGGAGGGGGGAGAGAGAGAATTGGCGTGCCAAGGCCTTCAGCTACTGCAAACGAACTCCAGAAGCATGCGCCCCCTTGTGCATCTGGCTTATGTGGGTCCTGGGGAATTGAACCAGGATCCTTTGGCTTTGCAGTCAAATGCCTTAACCGTCAAGCCATTTCTCTAGCCCAAATCGTGCTTGCTTCCTTCTTTCTTTCTTTCTTTCTTTCTTTCTTTCTTTCTTTCTTTCTTTCTTTCTTTCTTTTTTTTGTTGTGCTTTTTGTTTTTTTGAGGTAGGGTTTCACACTGGCCTGGGTTTTTTTTTTTTTTTAAAACACTCTTGCTGCTGTGGATCTTTCTGTATAGCCCACGTTTGTCCTTAAACTGGTAATCTTGCTTTAGCTTCTTGAGTGTTATAGTAAAGGTGTACACCACTATGCCCAGCTTAAAATAAAAAAGCATTTTCATAAGCTTCTCAACTGATAATGATTTTATTACTCATTCAGTCAATTTAGAAAATGCTGGCTTAAGGTAGTAAAGAATTAAAATGTCCCATGTTTATGGATTTAGGATCTACATTCCGAATGGAAATAAACTGACACTCTGAAGGCTGGAACATAGACAGTAACATTTATTGTTGCTTTGTCTTGAGTAGATAGCATTTATTTAACTTTTTATTGTGTGTATATGTGTGTGTGTATGTATTTGTATCTGTGTATATGTATGGGTGCTCACATATGTGAAGGTCAGAAAACAACTTTGAAGTATTCCAACTATTTTTTTTTTAATACTTTATCTCAGAGAGAAAAAGTTCAGATAGAGAGTGGGTGTGCCAGGGCCTCTAGGCACTGCAAATGAACTCCAGATGCAGGCACCACCTTGTATGAATGACGTGACATGGGGAATCAAACTCTGGCCCTTAGGCTTTGCAGGCAAGCATCTTAAGTGCTGAGTCATCTCTAGCCATACCCGTTTTTTTTTTTTTTAAATTTTTTATTTATTTATTTGAGAGCGACAGACACAGAGAGAAAGACAGATAGAGGGGGAGAGAGAGAATGGGCGCGCCAGGGCTTCCAGCCTCTGCAAACGAACTCCAGACACGTGCGCCCCCTTGTGCATCTGGCTAACGTGGGACCTGGGGAACCGAGCCTCGAACCGGAGTCCTTAGGCTTCACAGGCAAGCCCTCAACCGCTACGCCATCTCTCCAGCCCGCCATACCTGTTTTTGAGACAGTTTCTCTTGGTTTTGCTGCCAGGATGACCCTGTAAGTTCTGAGATTCTCCTGACCACCCTGCCTGTTATAGGTACATTGCAATTACAGGTGCATGCATCACGTAGTGTCTGGCTTTACTTGGGTGCTGGGGATTGAGCTGAGAATGGAACTTGGGTTGAAAGGCTTGTGCACCAAACAACCTTAACTACTGAGCCATCTTCCAGTTGTTTTTCGAGGTACAGTCTTGCTCTATTTTTTCTTCCTTTTTTTTCAATCCCATTAAAAAATAAATAAATTTATTTGTAAGCAGAAGGGGCGGGGGAGACGACAGAGAATGGGCAGGCCAGGGTTAGGGTTCAGCTGCTGCAAATGAGCTCCACATGCATGCACCACTTTGTGCATCTGACTTGACTTGGTAACATCTCATGTAGTCCAGTTTGGCCTTGAAATAACTATGTTGGTCAGGCTGGACTTGAACTTTTAATTCTTCTGCCTCTGAATTGTTCTGAGTGCTGGGTTTCTGAGATATTTTTTTTTTTAAGATGTTTTTTGTTCATTTTTTTAATTTATTTGAAAATGACAGAGAGAGAGGGAGAGAAAGAGGCAGAGAGGGAATGGGCATGCCAGGGCTTTCAGCCTCTGCAAACGAACTCCAGAAACATGTGCCCCCTTTTGCATCTGGCTAACGTGGGTCCTGGAGAATCGAGCCTCAAACCGTGGTCCTTAGACTTCACAGGCAAGCGCTTAACCACCAAGCCCTCTCTCTAGCCCTGAGATATTCTTAAGTTGACTGAGTTCTGACCTGTGGCCCCTAGTCACTTGTCTCTGGCAGACCTCTCTTTGCTGGAGAGCTGTTGGCTCTTGGTAGTCAAAGCCTCCCCCAGGACAGTTCTTTCACCCATCTTTATACTTTGGCATGCTATAGACTTTCCATCTGAGTGATTTGATGTATAGGTTTCCAAAGAACAATAGAACCTTTCCACTTTGAAGATCATTCACATAGGTAAGCTGAATAGAGCTTCATCTGACCTCACAAAGTTGTTGCTCTTTGGTTTCCTGGTGTTCATGTTATAGGAAGTGAGGTCTGTTTGGTCTGGTGGTAGTCATACTGTAGGGAGTGAGGTCTACTTGACATGCTGTTCTACAACTTTGGACATCTGCAGAAATTTCTTTTGGTTTGGGAGTAGTACTTTCTTGTTGGTGGGACAAAATACCTGGCCAGAGTAGCTTTGGGAAGAAAAGGAGACGTAGCCATCATGGCAGGGGAAGCGTGGCAGGAGCACAGCAGTGTCATGTCATCATATCACCAGATAAGAAAAGTAGAGGCAGAGTACAGAGCCAGTTTGAAATATAAAACCTCAAGCCTGCCCCAGTGACACAGTCCTAGCTATGTTTCACCTTCTAAAAGATTTCACAACCCTCGGGCTGGAGAGATGGCTTCGCTGTTAAGCGCTTGCCTGTGAAGCCTAAGGACCCCGGTTTGAGGCTTGATTCCCCAGGACCCACATTAGCCAGATGCACAGGGGGGCACATGGGTCTGGAGTTTGTTTACAGTGGCTGGAAGCCCTGGCATGCCCATTCTCTCTCTGTCTCTTTCTCTCTCTCTCTGTTGCTCTCAAATAAATAAATAAAAAATATTAAAAAAAAAATGATTTCACAACCCTCCCTAACAGGCACTAGCTGGGGATTGAGTGTCAAACACATGCGTCTAGGGAGACAGTTCATAGTAAAGATTTACTTTCAAACTGTGATAGCTGGCAAACTGTGATGGCCTAGCAGAGAAGATGATGGTGGCTTCATGCTTGAATAAGAAAACTCCAGGGGCTAGGGAGTTGTCTCAGTGGTTAAAGGCATATGCTTCTGTAGTTGTTGGCCCCAGGCTCAATTCCTCAGTACCCACATAAAGCCAGATGCACAAAGTGGTTCATGCATCTGGTGTTCTATTTGCAGTGGCAAGAGGCCCTGATGCACATATTCTTTCTCTCCTTGCAAATGAATACTTAAAACTTACTCATACTTTTATCTACATACTTTTTTATTTTATTTTATTTGAGAGTGACAGACACAGAGAGAAAGACAGATAGAGGGAGAGAGAGAGAATGGGCACGCCAGGGCTTCCAGCCTCTGCAAACAACTCCAGACGCGTGCGCCCCCTTGTGCATCTGGCTAACATGGGACCTGGGGAACCAAGCCTTGAACCGGGGTCCTTAGGCTTCACAGGCAAGCGCTTAACCGCCAAGCCATCTCTCCAGCCCAACAAATGAATACTTAAAAAAGAAAAAGAAACACTGACCTTGACATTACCAGTTAAAGTTGATCAAGGTGTTGTGTGGCCTTAACTCCTTATTCCTAACACTCCTGTTCTTTGTAGTTCGTTTCCCTGTGTGGTCCCCTCACCCCATTTCAACCTTTTTCTGATAGTAGTATACCATTGCTCCCTGGCTCTGGGTCCACATACCTGCTGATGACCTGTCCTTTGACAGTGCCTTTCCTACAGGCTCAGGAATGTACTTTGTCTAAGCCACCCATTGCTGCACAGGTCTTTCTTCCTCCATCTGATCCTCAGGCTCGGTAGGAGGCATACTTTCTGTATTCTGTAGGCTGGGCATGGCCTTGAAGAGTTGGTTTTGTGATACGGGAGAGGGAGAGTCTGGAGAACTTGGAGTAGGTGAGCAGGACACAGCCTTCTGGCTTTGTGATGAGAACATCCATGATAGTCAGACCTTGGGTATTTGAGTAGAAGTTGAGGATTAGAGGGAGTTCATCCTGTTACCATTTCCAATTAGATAAGTCTTTGGCCAGAAGAGAAATAGTTGATATTTTCAACTGAACCAGAATTTGTCATCAGGGTACATAGGATTTTCAGCATAAAAGTGAACTAAAGTGATTGCCATAATATTTCATTACTGCTTTAAGCAATATTAAAAAATGGAAGTTTAAAAAAATTCAATTTGTGTGTGTGTGTGTGTGTGTGCGCGCGCGCGTGTGCATGCGCTCACGCTTGTGCCTTTTAAGTGGGTGTTTGAGGAATTGAACCAAGCAGACACCTTTGAGGATCTCCAAAATGAAAATCGCCAAGATTTGTACATTTACTAGGTTAGTATTCCTCTGAATGTTGCTAAATAGGCTTACACATTGTGCAGCATGGGAGGGATTCGATCTGCCGGCCGTTCTGTCTTCTCCTTGTGTCCTCATCTGCAGGGAGCAAGAGAGCCTTGTGCAGGTGGAAGGTTGGCTTTTATAGCTGGACACCGCTGCATTTTCTTTGCAGCCCCTCTCCCTGTGGGCTGCCTGGGGTCTTGTGCCTCCTGCCCCTTTCTGCTCTTCTCTCAGATGACTCACATTTACCTGAATGCTAATGGATGCATTGGTTGGCTGTTTTCTTCAGTGTGACAAAAAAACAACATAAAAATGAGTTCCTACAAAGTGAGAACTGGTAACAATGAGAAAAGTGGTGCCTTTTTCTTTTTCTTTTCCAACTAGGATAGCTTACTAATAGTCTCTTGATAGACGTGATGGTGAGAATGCATGGTGAAGTGCTGTGGCTGTGGCTGGAAACTATCTCTACAGCATTTGTCAGAGTGGGGAGTGGGAAAACGTTTCAGTTTGTTCATTTTTTTTTTTTTGAGACAAGTTGTCATGTAGGTCAGGATGATTAAATTTGTGGTGGTCCTCCTGCCTCTGCTTCTCAAGTGCTGGGATTAGAGGCGTGTCCCACCAGCATGTGCAGGCCCACTACTTAGTGGACTAGTCTCCCTGTGCTGATGGTGTGCTGACCTCCCGGTCCCCAAACCTGTATGTCTCAGCAGCCTCAAGTATCTTTCACCCTCTCAGATTTTCTTCTGCATGCAGTAATGTTTAGGTTATAAAGATGCATAGGGTTTGAATAGCTCTTAACATTTTTTTCCTTATAAAGCCCTGTTGCTTTTAGCATGTGGCTGCAAAAAGTTCTCCATGAATGTCTATATTTTATAGAATGCACTGCAGAAATACTTGCCTATGCTTTTTGTCTGGCACTATACATGTGATGGGTGAATGTCGGTTTCCTTTCTGTCTTCATGTTTCCCTTTCGTAAATATATAAATAAAACATTAAAAAAAGAGGAGGGAAGGTTATCATCATTCTTAGAGTAAAGTTCAAACATCATTGCTTACCCAGTGAGTAGGCCTTCTTGTACCACCACCTTGAAAACCTGTCTCACTCACAGCTCTCCCCTTGTAGCTTGCCAGCTCCACACCTGTGCCTATGCGCATGCCTGCTCCTGCCTGCCTCATCTGAATTGCTTTCTTCTTGCTTCATGCTCTGCCCTGAGGGTGTCACATAGCTTACTGCTTTGCCATTCAGATCTTAGTGGGCGTACTGAAGTAGCTCCTCTCCTCCACCCATTTTCAGTTACCTTTTGTTCTCATTGCCCGTTCATACCACTTCTCCGTGGTCATTGATTCCCATCCCACTGTTCCCTGCATAATTTAAACGTTGAGGCCAGGAATGGGTTCTATCTTCCTGTCACTCTTATCTTCAGTACCTAGACTAGGACCTGGCAGGCATATAGTGGCTTTCTGGGTGGGTTACTGTCTTAAGCATGTCTTCTTGACTATTGAAAGCCTAAAGCTGGATCATCCTTATGAGAACACTGTGGACCATTCATTAGCAGGTCAGCCTTTAGAGGTAAGGTGAGGAGCTGGACTAGAGGTACACCAGAGGTACAGGGGCCTGGGTGCGGGAGGGCTGGTCTTTTTAGAAGAGAGTACTTACGGCTCTTAGGTGGAAGTGAATCAATGTGGAAAGCAGGTAAAGGGATAATGATGAGCTCACCTTTAAATGGTACTTCAGGCAGGGCTTCTGCTCACTGGTTACAGGTGCTTGCTTGCAAAGTCTGCCTGCCTTGGATTTGGCTTCCCTAGTACCCATATCAAGCCACGTGCCCAAAGTAATCCATTGTGTCTGGAGTTTGGCTTGCCACATCTTAGAGGCCCCTGCAAGCCCATTCTCTCTCTCTCCCTCCCTCTCTCTGTGTGAGTCTCACCTTGCAAAGAAATAAAAATGTGATTTAAAGCCGGCGTGGTGGCGCACGCCTTTAGTCCCAGCACTCGGGAGGCAGAGGTAGGATTGCCATGAGTTTGAGGCCACCCTGAGATTCCATAGTGAATTCCAGGTCAGCCTGGGCTAGAGTGAGACCCTACCTTGAAAAACCAAAAAAAAAAAAAAATAAATAAAAAAAAATGTGATTTATACCAAAATAGTAGACTTTCAGAAGTCATTTCATTTTTTTCCATTTGAGAGCGAGAAGCCTACTCAATCCAGTATTGAAGGTGGGCTCCGGGCCCGAGGATAGGGCTTTGCAGTTTACCTCTGGTGTATTTATCTGATGTCTTAATTAGCCAGGGTCTGCTTCCTGAAGCTAATGTGTGAGTTGGCACAAGCAAGTCTTGCTGAAGAAATCCAGACCTGCTCATTTGCATATGGAATCCAAAAAGTGGGTTGACTAACTTAGTTGTGGGAGCAGCATTATTAGTTCAGCTGGACTTTGGTAGAAGCAAGCTAGACTTGCTTGAATACCCCCAGAAATCTCTTGTCAGCTGCTCTGCTGTTTCTTTCTCTTTGAGATGGGATCAAATCCCAGGTGGGATTTGAACTTCTTGTGTAGCTTCTCGAGATGACCTTGAATTTCAGGTCTTCCTGTCTTCATCTCCTAAGGGCAGGATTACAGATGTGCCCCTCCACACCTTGTTTACAGGGTGCTGGGGCTGGAACCTAGAGCCTTGTGCATGCTAGAGAAGGGCCTGCCCACTCTCCAGCCCTGCTGTGGGTCGCTCTCATTTGTCACGGTCGATCTGCTTTCTCCACCTGCTGGAAGCAAGACTGGACAGTGTGTCTGCATTTAGTTTGTTTTTCTTTGTTGTGGAGACAACCCTAACCCTATTTCATTTGAAAAATTCTTGGGAAACTCTGAAGTATTTAGCAGTGGTTTTCTCCAAGTACCTAAGGGACGGGATGAGTAGTGGATGTAGCCATGGGACAACATAGGGATTGCCTGGAGACCACCACTTGCCCAGTTAGCCGGGAGGCTGGGTCTGTGTTACTTAAGATCCCCCTTTCCTCCTCACTCAGAAGCGACACATCTCAAAAGCAGGTGTGGTAGCACACACTTTTAATCTTAGCACTCTGGAGACAGAAGTAGGAGGATCGCCATGAGTTCAAGACCACCCTGAGACTCCATAGTGAATTCCAAGTCAGCCTGGGCCAGAGTAAAACCCTACCTCCAAAAAAAAAGGAAGGGGCTGGAGAGATGGCTTAGTGGTTAAGCGCTTGCCTGTGAAGCCTAAGGACCCCGGTTCTAGGCTCGATTCCCCAGGATCCATGTTAGCCAGATGCACAAGGAGGCACACATGTCTGGAGTTCATTTGCAGTGGCTGGAGGCCCTGGCGTGCCATTCTCTCTCTCTCTCTCTCTCTCTCTCTTTCTCTGTCTGACGCTCTCAAATAAATAAATAAAAATAAACCAAAAAATTTAAAAAAAGGAAAAATAGACACATTGCTTCCTCTGTTTCACCCAGCTTTTATTTAAAATAGTGAATTATTCGTGTGTGCGCTCATGGATATGTAGTTTATTGCCGCTACAGTGGAAGCCAGGTGCTTGCACTACTTTATGTCCAGGTTTATGTGGTGGGTTGGCAATTGAAACTGGGCATTTAGGCTTTGCAAGCAAGCAAGCACCTTTAACTGCTGAGCCACCTCCCCATCCCACTCAACCTTTTCAAATTAAGAATCTGTTTGTCCACTGGAAAATTGAGGATACTCATGTGTTAGTCATAGTTTTGTTTGTTCTGTCTGTAGACAGTGGGGTGTTAGTGAACCATCCTCTCAGAATGAGCACCATAGCAGGAGCTGGATGCTGTTTCTTTTGGTTTTCTTTTCAACATGGTTCCTGTTACCTTGTAGCTAGTGCAAGGTTGTATTTGAAGGCACTTAGGGAATTGTCAGCAAGTTCATTATAAAAACATTGGTGTTATTTTAATCTCCGAGGAAGGTAGTCTTTATCCTAACTAGGTATTTAAGTAAATTTAATGTGTAACAAAATTATTAAAAAATATGCCTTCAGGACTGAAGAGATGGCTTAGTGGCTAAGGCATTTGTCTGTGAAGCCTAAGGACCCAGGCTTAATTTCCCCAGTACCCACATAAGCCAGATGGACAGGGTAGTGCATGTGTCTGGAGTTCATTTGTAGTGGCGAGAGGACCTGGCATGCTCATTTTCTCTTTCTCTGCCTCTTTCTTGCTCGCTCTCAAATAAATAACTTTTAAAAAATATTTCTTCAGCTCAGTAGAGTTATTGAGTGGTTAAATTAGATAGATGTCTTCTGTGATCGGAGATCACTTTTCCCTCCCTCCCTCCTTCCCTCCCTCCCTCGGTTTTTCGAGGTAGGGTCGCACTGTAGCCCAGGCTGAACTGGAATTCACTGTCTCATCTCAGGATGGTCTTGAACTCACAGTGATCCTCCTACCTTTGCCTCCCAAGTGCTGGGATTAAAGGAGTGCACCAACATGTCCAGCTGCCTTTCACTTTTTTTGAGACAGTTTCATACTCTAGCCCATGCTGGCCTGGAACTGCATAGTCCAGACTGGCCTTGAACTTGTGTTGATCCTTCTACCTTAGTTAGGTTCAGTGCTGGGAACACAGGTGTAAGCCAACACACCTGGCTACTTGTCCAGATGGAATGCTTTTTGACCCTTTGGTTACATGTATAATTTCAAAGTTGAATATATAGAGCCAAATACCGGGACAGTTTGCTTTGGGAGGCTGAGGCACTCATTAAAAGAAGTTGAGTTGGTGATAATGGGATGTGCTCACCTTGGCAGAACCTTGGAGTCTTGCTAGGACTGGGGATACTCAGCCAAGATGGTGCTAAGTGCAGGTCCACACTGAACCTATACTCAATTGAGTGCAGACCAGGACCACTTGCAAGATGTGTTAAACCAAACAGTTCCGTCCACTCTAGTGTCTGATTCTATGGCCTGGAGTTTGCTCTGCTTGTGAATCCCTGGTGATGCTGATGCAGTCTATAGTTTGAGGACTTGGCTCTGAGAGCTCCTGGGCTATGAGGAAGGGATTGGGGAGAAGGTATTTAAGGAAACAGACTTCTTCATTCCCTGGTCTTTGCTGGCTGCCTGTGCAGCTGCTTGTGAAGTTTGAGTTGGGGCTCTTCCATGGATCTGTGTGTGACTTGTTCTCTCTGTTAACAGTGGGAAATAAATGTGCCCAGTCCTCTATTACTGGAGTCAGCATGTGGTGCAGTTTCCATAGCGTTTGGATAGCCTTTGTTCAGGTCACCTGCTGTGACTGTGGGCTTCCTGCTCTGCTCCTTAGCTTCCTGGTGCAGTAACTGAAGTGGATAGTCTGTACCTCTGAATCAGTAGGCCATTGGAGCAGTGGTTGTCAAAAGCATGAACCGTAGGTTGGTGGTGTGCTCCTTTAATTCCAGTACTCGGGAGGCAGAGGTAGGAGGATTGCAGTGAGTTCCAGGCCACCCTGAGACTACATAGTGAATTCCAGATCAACCTGGAACTAGAGTGAGACCCTACCTCAAGAAACCAAAACCAAAACAAAACAACAAAAGCATGAACATTAAACTCCAGCCAGTGCTGTGGTCTGGGTGGTGCCAGATGGTTATGGTTTCCTTAGACTTATGGTTACATAAGGTTCCATTTCTGGATTTTATTTTATTATTTATTTAAGAGAGGGAGAGAGAGAGACTGGGCATTCAGGGCCTCCAGCCACTGCTCATGAACTCCAGAAGCATGTGCCGCCTTGTATGTACATCTGGCTTATGAGAATCCTGGGGAGTCAGACCTGGCTCCTTAGGCTTTGCAGGCAATCACCTTAACTGCTGAGCCATTTCTCCAGCCCATAGTTAATCTTTTATTTTATTCTGGTGTGTAGGGCATGCATGTTGTAAATACATACGTGTTCAGATGTTTATGGTTTTGTGTGCATGAGGCGGCTAGAGGAGAATGTGGTGCCCTGTGTATCGCTCATCTGAACATTTCCTTGAGACCGAGGCTCTTCCTTAACCTAGAGCTGCTAGTTTTCCATGAGCGAACCCAGCAATTCTGAGCTCTGCCCCCTGCAGAACTGGGGTGACAGATATGCCTGGCCATGTCTATCTTTTTACATGGGTGTGGCCCCAAACCTGAAAGAGGTCATCCCAGACTGTCCACTAGGCACGTTGTGAAGAACCTGGGAGAGGAGGTAGCGGTGGGTGCTGCAGGTGTCTAAGGCAATAAGGCCACAAGCAGCATGGAGGGCCCGCCACTGTTGAAAAGCAGAGAGGAGGAATAAGGGGAAGATGATGAAGAATAAGTTGGTTTCAGTGATCTAGTGCATTTTTTTCTTGTCTATAGAATATTTAATGCTCCTACGCACAGCTTACCATGTAAGAGAGATGGGAAGAGTAGAGGGAGTGAATGGACATTATTGGCCCTGCAAATATGTATTTGTTTGTAAATTAAGGGATGGGGTGTGTTGCAGTCCGGTTCACATTGCTGGTAGAAATCACCCAACCAAGAGCAGCTTCTGGGAAAAAAGAGGTTTATTTTGGCTTACCGGCTTGAGGGGAAGCTCCATGATGGCAGGGGAAAACGATGGCATGAGCAGAGGGTGGACATCACCCCCTGGTCAACATAAGGTGGACCACAGCAACAGGAGGGTGTGCCAAACACTGGCATGGGGAAACTGGCTATAACACCCATAAGCCCGCCCCCAACAATACACTCCCTCCAGGAGGTATTAATTTCCAAATATCCATCAGCTGGGAACCTAGCATTCAGAACACCTAAGTTTATGAGGGACACCTGAATCAAACCACCACAGGGTGCTGTAGCTCAGTGGTAGAGCAACTGTTTAGTATGTGTATGACCTGCCAAAAAAAGGGGGGGGGGTGTAAGTCAAAAGTTACTGTTGGTTGATTTACCATTGACAGCAGCCAGGTCTCTACAATATAACGTGCCTGATTGCCATTTTGTTTCATGTATTTATTGAATCTCACTTAACTGAAACTACATTGGAAGTTGTAGATTATTTTGCATATTATGAAAGGTCTGAAAAGTAATTAAGAAGCATGTAGCTGAATTTTTTCCCCTGTAACAATTTTTTAAAATTAAAAACAATTTTTATGTTTATTTTTATTTATTTATTTGAGAGCGACAGAGAGAAAGAGGCACAGAGAGATAGAGAGAGAGATAGAGACAGAATGGGCACGCCAGGGCATCAGTCACTGCAAACGAACTCCAGACGCGTGCGCCCCCTTGTGCATCTGGCTAACGTGGGTCATGGGGAAACAAGCCTTGAACCGGGGTCCTTAGGCTTCACAGGCAAGCGCACTTCACCGCTAAGCTACCACTCAGCCCAATTTTTTTCCCTAAGTTTCATAGCATGTCTCTTCATTGTGTAGATTTGTCTTTTGCAGAACAGAAAGAAATATTTTATTTTCTTCCCCTCTTCACTCCTTGCCTAGCACCACACAGAACAGACATGATGACCCTGACCTCCCTCTCAGGCTGACCCAGAAAGAAATACGAAGTTCAGCTTGTCAGTTTTTTTTTTTTTTTCCATGGATTGTGTCTTTGGTGGTGTATTTCACAAACCATTGTCATATCTGCGGCCATCTAGGTCCTTTCTCCTGCTAGCTTTTAGGAATTATGGTTTTGTGGTTTTCACGTAGTCCTTGATCCATCTTGACTTCATCTCTGTGCAGAGTGTAAGGCCTGTGCCTGGATTCATTTCTTGGCTAGGGAACCACAGTTACTTTAGCACAGTTTGGTTGCCAGGAGCGTTTGCCCTGTGGCCTTTCCTTTTCCTGTTCTGTCAAGGTCGTCTGTTCAGGTAGAGTGCCTCTGTGTGCTGTTCTGTTCCATTCGTATTTCACCTGCATGGAGCACCTTGGGTTATTGTAGCCTTACTGTAAGGCTTGTGGTCAGGGGTTTGCACTCTGCCCTTTAGCAGCTTTCTTTTTTTCCTGCAGTATTGTGTTGGCTGCTTTGGTATTTAAACCTTCATATAAACTTCAGACTTAGTTTAGACCCAGGGTGTCATAGTCAACTTTATACATTGTTGAGATGAACTTCCAAACCAGGTACAGTTTATGGGAGGAAAGGATTTATTTAAACTTACCAATCCAAGGTAAGTTCCATAATGGCAGAAGAAGCTGGCCCCCTTTCACCAGCCCATACAGAGAAAATTGCCACCACCTGTATATCACAAGCAACCCCAGACAGAGCTCAAGCCCTCTGTATATCTTTAGGGTGGAATTCAGATCTGCCTCTAAGTAACACCTTAGGGCTGGATCCCAGGAACCCCCTACAGTGACACCTTATGCCAGGGCTGAAGATTAAGTTACAAGCTTTAATAAAGTCTTGGATCTGTTGGGGCACATCCATTCAAACTACACATAGGGTTTTGACTGGAATTGAATTAAACCTATTGTTCAAGTTGGGAAGAAATATCACCTTGATAACATTGATTGTCCCACTTATAGACAAGAAGTATCTTTCCATTTTGTTTAATTCTTTGATTTCTTTCATCAGGGTTAAAAAATATATTTTGTTTTTTTCATTTTGCAAGCAGAGAGCTAGGAGAGAATGGGCAAGCCAGGCCCAGGTGTTGCAAACAAATTCCAGATGCATGTGCCACTTTGTGCTTCTGACTTTACATTGGGTACTGGGCACTTGAACTCAGGTTGTTGGGCTTTGCAAGCAAGCAAGTACTTTAAGCACAGACGTCTCTCCAGTTCCTCATCATGACATTTATTTATTTGCAAGGAGAGTGAAAGAGAATGAGAATGGGTGTGCCAGGGCTTCTAGCCACTGCAAAGGAACCCCAAAGGCATGTGCCACTTTGTGCACCTGGCTTTGTGTGGGTCCTGGAACATGGAACACAGGTTGTTAGGCATTGTAGGCAGGCGCCTTAGCCTCTGAGCCTTCTTTCCAGCTCCCTCATCAGGATTTTCAAATGAGCTTTTTTCTTACATGTTATTTGTTGGAGTTAAGTCCATTTTCTATTATAACAAAATCTTGGTGGTTGTTAATATCTAAATAATCTTTTGGCTAGAATGCCAGGGAGCCTGGCGCTGCATGCTGATTGTGGCGGGGAGAGCATCACATAACTCACTTAAGGTCAAATGCACATGTTTATGATGTATGAATTAGTAAACTTTATTTTTATCAAGGTATAAAATTTTCTTCAAGTAAAATAAACAATGGTAAGGAGAGAAGTCTGATGGACTTTGACAGCTTATGTGAGTACCCTTACTTACCTCTGTGACCCACCACCGTCAAGCTGTGGAGCATTTTCCTCATTCTCTGTCACCTCAGATCCCATTTCATTGTTTTCCTGACTTTGTTCCTCAGGCAATTCCCTTACCAACTTGCATTGTTGAGTGGTGACTAAGCCAGGCATCGGGGTACATGCCTGTCATTCCAGCTAACACTGGAGACTGAGGCAGGAGGATGGCATTTTATTTTGAGGCAAGGTCTGTCTACCTAGCCCAGAGTACCTCAGCCTCCAGAGTGCTAGGATTTACAAGTGTGCGCTCCCCACAGGCTTAGTTGCATTCTCCACGTACGTGTGAGAGGGAACTGCATACAGACAATGCTCAGCGTGCCTCCCCATTCTGCTGTGTCCAGAGAGCTGAAAGGCAGATGCTGGGCCTGTAGGCCGACTGCAGTTGTAGATCTAGGCTGCCTCTTAAGTTTAGTGTGGAATCTTGGTAAACATTCCCTTTTGGAACTGGAGCTCTCCTTAGCTTGCTTGCTCTGTGTCTGGGAGGGTGGAAGGATCTCCAGGTTCAGGTTCCTCACTGCCGTTCTGCAGTGGCTGTGGTTGTACTTGTACAAAGATGATGGTGATGGGGTGATTGGCAGGCAGCAGTGATTTCAAGATCCCGTCTTGGTTTCAGATGTGAGCACATTGTGACATCGCAGCAGCGCGTTTCTCCAGATTGCCTGGATTGAAGTATTGCCCTTGCTTAAAGAAGTCAGACTGTCTATTGTGCTCAGTCACTAGTGTGTGCGTGTTACATTTAGTGATGGGGAAAGACCCTGTCATCTGAGTGTCATGTTACTCATTTTACGTAATCTCCTTATCACACTTTTATATGCCCACTTGGATTTTACTAACTGAAAAACTGGAATTATTCAGCCCGGCATGGTGGCACTCTCCTGAAGTCATAGCACTTGGGAGATGGAGGTAAGCTCACCATCAGCTATTATAGTGAGCTTCAGGTCAGCCTGTGATACACAAGACCCAGTCTGCAAAAAAAGGGGGGGATTGTAGATGCCCACAATGTGCTTAGCAATGTGAAGTGGCATCAGAGCAAAAGTATAAATGCAGTCCTTACTATGTAATAGGGAATTCAGAATGTTCCATGATGACAAATGCTTCCCTTTAGAGCAGTAGCTGTCTTGGTTCCTGTGCTTATTGGAGTTTGTCATGTGCAATCTGCACATGACTGGGTCTGTTTATTTGTATTAAGCCTTCATTTTGATTAATTTAATATTATTCTATTCATTCTGATGGTTCTTTAAGTTGCTTTTGAAACAGTGGTTGATATAGATAAGAAGGGATCTTTGTTAATGAGGAATTATTAGTCTTGATCGTGTCGTGATATCTGTGATGGCTGTGCTGGTGCTACTCTCGCTTTAGACCAGCCTCACCTGTATGTGGTTCTCTCTGGTGACATTTGTGATGTAAGAGTGGGAGAGGGAATGGGGAGAGTTGGTGGCAAACAGAGAAAGGGAGATGGAAGAGAAAAGGAAATGGGAGATACCTGATTCTGAGGTCCAAACCTGGGGAAGTCTGAGTTAAAGTAAAGGACTGGGTGGGTTTAGAGCTCAGGGATAGAGCAGTTGAATAGCCAATGGGAGGCATATGTGAGAAAGGAAAGGAGACAGGTGTATGATCCAGGGCCGGTTTTGGCAGAAGGTGGAGAAAGCAGAGAAGGAGGGATGGTGGCAGACTGCAGAATGCAGGCAGGTTCTGCAAACTGACTGACAGCTGGTGACAGCAGGGTTAAGAAGGTCTCCAACTCACTCAGCCCAAATGTGTACTAACTTCCTATAATTATTTATCCCTGGAATTCTATCACATTAGTAATTTGAAGCAACTGGGAATGAATTGTATGTAACAGGATTTAGGCAAGAGAATGCAGCCTGTAGCGAGTGCTCCTTTACCCTTGAGTGGTGTGAACTTTCTTTGAGGTCACAGTGATGAGGAAAACTGCTGCAGGTGTTCTAGGTGCAGCTTGCTGGTGCCGTCATTGTGTGACCCAGTGATGAGCAGAGCCACAGGCCACTGTGGACTTGGTGAATTAGCTGTGCGGAGTTGCAGGTACCTGAAGTATTTTATAGCTGTCACAGTTACTCACAGCACCTGGGAAGTGGAAGTAAGAGGATCAGGACCAACCTTGGCTACTTACTGAGCTTGAGGCCAGCCAGGCCATATGTGACCCTGCCTTCCAAACCAGCCCAACAGAAGAAAACAAAATTCTCTGAAGTCAGCCTAGTTCATGGAAACCGGGAGGTGTACGAGCATGCTCTGCTAGCCTGGGTTGTACACTCTGGCTAGCCCTGGGCAAGACCTGCTCCCCTTCACCCCAGTTGCACTTCCGTAAGAAGGAGCTGGGCAGCATCTTCAGTCTGTAAATTGACTTTTGATACTGTGATTATATGATTTTGAGCATAAAAAATTATTTGCTTTTCCAAGCTCCCGACAAGTATAGCAGTCTTATTTCCAGTAAATAATGTATTTTAAATTCTTAATGATGAATTCAACAGTGCAATTGAAACAGGTCAGATCTCATCCTCACAAATAGTTCTACTTTGTGCCCTGATTTTCAAATGAAGGTAAGAAGGACAGACAGATACAATTTTCTTTTTCTTTGTTTTTTTTTTTTTTTTTTTTTTGGTTTTTCGAGGTAGGGTCTCACTCTGGTCCAGGCTGACCTGGAATTAACTCTGTCATCTCAGAGTGGCCTTGAACTCATGGCAATCCTCCTACCTCTGCCTCCCAAGTGCTGGGATTAAAGGCGTGTGCCACCACGCCCGGCTTGTTTTTGTTTTTTTTTTGAGGTAGGGTCTCACTGTGGTCCAGGCTGACCTGGAATTAACTATGGCATCTCAGGGTGGCCTTGAACTCATGGCAATCCTCCTACCTCTGCCTCCTGAGTGCTGGGATTAAAGGCGTGCGCCACCACGCCCGGCAGATACAATTTTGTACTTCCTTCCATTCAGTAGTGTCTTCCTCTGCTCCATTTGAAGCCATGCCTCGCAGGGGTTGCATCACGGGCCTTGGGTAATTACTTCTTGGGGCCCATTCGGCTGCATGGCCTTGAGCACACAAAGTCAGGAGCTGAGGGTAGTCAGGTAGAGCCAGAAAGACTGCACAAAATGAGAAAAAATTCTAAAATGTTCAGCTATAAGGTTTGTTCTGATGGGGTGAGATAGGTGGAACTGACCATTTCAGACATGGGCTGTTTTTTCCTAGGGAACTCAAGTTAATGGGAGAGCACTTAATGGGAGAGAACAGGATCCTGAGACTGGTCCATTTTCAGTTTCAGTGATCTGGTACCCTGAGCTCTGAGTTTTGTCATCAAAGGCTTCGTCTGGTCATTCACTGTGTCTGCTTACGGGACTTAAGTCTTTACTCTGCCGTTCTGCAACTCTTACTTACTTAAAGTTTTACATTTGTGAGGTGTTTTAAAAAATACTTTTATTTATGCCAGGCGTGGTGGCGCACGCCTTTAATCCCAGCACACGGGAGGCAGAGGTAGGAGGATCACTGAGAGTTCGAGGCCACCCTGAGACTACATAGTGAATTCCAGGTCAGCCTGAGCCAGAGTGAGACCCTACCTCGAAAAACAAAAACAAAAACAAAAACAAACAAAAAAAAAAAACAAAACTTTTATTTATTTATTTGAAAACGACAGAGAGAAAGAGGCATGGAGAGAGAGAGGGAGGGAGGTTGGAGGGAGGGAGAATATGGGTGTGCCAGGGCTTCCAGCCACTGCAAATGAACTCCAGATGCATGCACCACCTTTTGCATGTGGCTTACATGGGTCCTGGGGAATTGAATCTGGGTCCTTTGGCTTTGCAGACAAGTGCCTTGAACTGCTGAGCCATCACTCCAGCCACTAGCCCCCTCGCCCCTCCCCCCAGGTAGGGTCTCACTCTATTCCAGGCTGACCTGGAATTAACTGTTAGTGTCAGGGTGGCCTTGAACTCATGGTGATCCTCCTACCTCTGCCTCCTGAGTGCTGGGATTAAAGGCATGAGCCACCATGCCCAGCTTATTTGTGGTGTTTTTGAGGCAAGCTATTACTCTGTAGTCCTTGGGAACAATCCTACTGCCTTGGCTTCCCAATTGCTAGGATTATAGTTTTGCTCTAGCATGAGCATCTATACCCCTTCACAAACGCAGTGCCAGCTACTTCATGTTTTGAAAAAGCTTTCTTCTTAGTCTTTTCAGATTCCAGGGAAGAGAAATAATGAGGGTGCTGTTGGCTAATTAATGATGTTAGTTAATGCATCTTGGTTGTTTTGAAAGCAGCCCATGGAGAGATGGCGTAGTGGTTCAGGCACTGGACTGCACAGCCCAAGGACCCAAGTTCAATTCCCAATACCCATATAAGCCAGATGCACAAGGTGGCACATGCACCTAGTGTTTGTTTACAGTGGCTGGAGGCCTTGGCACACCCATTCTCCACCCCCCCCCCATAAATATTTCACAAAAAAAGCAGCCCTTTTTGGTTAATTTCTTGTTTGGTATGTCTGCCCTTGATGTGAGAGCAGATAAGTAAATAGACTGTGTACTGTACCATGTATGTCATTGTCAAGGTAGAGATTCTGGGATGACACAGTCTTACTCTCATGGGTCTTTCCTCAGTTTTCCTAGACTAATTTTAGAGCACAGGGCAGCCTCACTTCTACAGGGAACAGCCATAGATGGTATTAATAAAAAGCAGTGCTGTCCTCACTCTACAGACCTTTGTATTTATGGATACAGACCAGAATTGAAGATCATTCTATTTTCAGGTATTTTTTTGTTCTCTGGTCACTTGAAAATGTTAAAACCGGTCTTAGGTGACAGACCACACAAAAGTATTTCCATTTGGCACATGAGTTGTAGCAAATTCCTGTTTAATAGCCATGATGACAATGTGTGTGTGTGTGTGTGTTTCTTTCTTTTGCTTTCCCACCCAGGATCAGTGAATCACCTGGCCATTTGAGGCCTCAGTACCATCAGCAGTGATTGTTTTTGGTTTTGTTTGGAACTCATGATCCTCCTAAGAGCTGAGATTGTAAACATAGCGTTCTTCAGTGAACAGTCTTACAAACAGCAGAATGTCCCCTGGCAAGTGCAGTCCACGTGGAGGCAGTGGAAATGCTGGAGACTCTGCCTTTGACTGCTGAGCCAGCTCCCCAGCGTTGGCTTCTCCACTGGCTGCTCTCACCAGGCCCACACTCCAGCGAGCGGTGCTTCCTTGTTCTCATTGGCTTCCTGCTTGCTTTGATGAGGGCAGAGGAATAGAGTGGTGCATTTCCTGTCCCAGAGGAGACTTCAGCTGCTAGTGCACAAGGCATGTGTGTGGCAGGTACACATGTATGCACATGTGTGTGTGGAGACCAGAGGTTGGATGTTGCGAGTCTTGTTTTGTTGTTCTTGCCAGACAAGCTAGCAAACAAGCTGTGGCACTTCTTGTCTGCTTCCAACAGTGCTGGGACCACAGGCATGGACCCCCTTGTAGGTGTTGGGAGTCTGAACTAGGTCTTCAAGCTTAGTGCATGCACTTGACCATCTCTCTAGCCCAAAGAAAGTTCGGTGCCTTGAAAGGGTTCTTTTGCCAGATTTCACAGTTACTTTTTTTTGTGGTTGATACTTTGTTTTGTAGTCAAGGTCTTGTTTTATATGCCTGGATGGCCTTAAACTAGCAATCCTGCCTCTACCTCCCACATGCTGGATTACAGGCATGGGCTGCCATGCCTGTCTTCTTTTACCAGATTTCAGAGTGAGGAAAATTCCTGAAGGTTGACACAACAGAAAGGAGAAACAGACCGTGGTCCTCCAAACGCTGCCTGTTCAGCTGAGACCCTGTTACAGTCAACATGAGTTTAGTTTTTCTCATAGTGTGGCAGTCCCCTGCAGTTCTGAAGCAGTTGCTGGTGACAGTGCACTTACTCCAACCATCCTTCACTATCATCACAGTCTCACCCAAAAAGCTCACTTAAGAATGTCTCAGAAGCAGCAAAAATTACTAATTTAAAAGCCACTTTGTCTAAGTGTGAGTCTTCTAGTGTTCTTCTGGATGGAGGGGAATATTCATAAACCTTGTGAATGCAGAAGTGTTTCACAGAACATGCTTGTGTGAGCATGTTAGCAATTGAGTTAGCCTCTTACCCTTTAAGTAGGATCCCCAGGGCGCGCGGAACTGGATGCATTTTTACAAATGATTTTTTTTTTAAGGTAGGGTCTCACTGTAGCCCAGGCTGACCTGGAATTCACTCTGTATTCTCAGGGTGGCCTTGAACTCAGGGAGCTCCTCCTACCTCTGCCTTCTGAGTGCTGGGATTAAAGGCGTGTGCCACCATGCCCGACTACAAATGAATTTTTAAGGAAAACATCTAGCTGCCAATGTCATTGATAACTTCTAAGAGTTCAAGTGAAAATTGTGAAGATTGTGAGTGACTGTAAGCCATGCTAAAACCTTTTCTGATGAACCTGGTAATGATGGTGAACGTTGACAGAATTTTTTTTTGTTCTATACGATGAAATGCAAACATTTGGTAGACCTACCAATCCCAGTGGATCAGCCTTTTGTTACTGATGGAATATCAGACAAGGGTGGAAGAGGCATTTCAGGATGTGAGAGCTCTGCACAGGGCACAGGGCTTCATGCTCACCTTGAAGAAACTGGCTCTAGTTGAGCAGGTTTGCTGTCCCGTCAGTAGTAGTCACAGTTATCTACAAAGGCCAAAAAATATCCCCCCTTCAGCTAATCTTTAAGAAGTAGAGGCTTCCAAGTTCCTCAACCCAAAAACATACTGTGGCTGATTGGATTATGAAGCAGATATGAAAATTTACTGCCTTTATTGCAGCTGACCTTGGATTCACACACATGTAAGTTTCCCCTCCTTTTTTTTTTTTTTGCCTGTACTTATGGATTGAATTTAGGGCTTCGGTTTTAGACTCTCACTGAGCTATCTGGAGCCATGCCTGCCCCTCCCACACCTTAATTCTGAGACTAGATCTCACCGAGTGAGTTGGTTGTCAGCAAAGCTATCACTCTAGCCAAGTCCTGCCTCAGCCTCTCCTGCTGGGATTACAGGTGTGTATTACCACACTGCCTAAAGCTCTGAGTCGTTTTTCAGCTAGATCATCCCTGGTGCCTATTTTTGCCATGCTTTCGTGTGTCAGCAGTTCTGTTGAATAGTCCACATACATATTTGAGTTGAGAAACTTGATATGTGTCTGTGAGTATTCTTGAAGCCATCACAATTCTGAAGATAATGATGATACATCTGTTATCTTCAGGTTTCTTGTTGCATCTTTGTGAAAAAATAATTAGCTTTCCCAACTAACCACTGATAGTTTTTTTTTTTTTTTTTTTTTTTGATTACCACAGATTTGTTTTTACATTACTGCACTTTTTGGGTTTTTCAAGGTAGAGTTTCACTCTATCCCAGGCTGACCTGGAATTCACTGTGAGGTCTCAGGGTGGCCTCAAACTCACAGCAATCCTCCCTCCTACTTCTGCTTCCTGAGTACTGGGATTAAAGGCGTGCATCACCACACCTGGCTGATTTTGGTATTTTTTTAAGGTTTATTTTTTATTAACAACTTCCATGATTGTAAGCCATATCCCATGGCAATGTGATTTTGGTGTTTTGAGGCAGGGTCTCACTCTAATCCAGGGTGACCTGGAGCTCACTCTGTATCCCATGCTGGTCTTGAACTCCCAGAGGTCCTACTGCCTCAGCTGCATGAGTGATGGGATTAAAGGCGGGCACCACCATGCCTGGCATGATTTGTGTTTTGATATCTTCACTGTGATATGTTGTGGAGAGGCTCTTCTCTGGTCATGGCTGTTTTGGGGTTCTAACTGTGTTTGGATATCTGTCTTGTCTCTAGATTTGGAAATTTTCTAATCATGACTTGAATAGATTCTCTCTGCTTCTTTCTATTCTGTGGATGTTTATTTGGGCTCTTGATTCTCTTCTCATAGTTGTGTCTCATAGTTGCTATACATTTTTGTCCTGTTTAATTATCCGTCTGTCTTCTGTCTACCTACCTACCTACCTACCAACCATCTGTTCTATCAGTTTCCTTGACCATATTCTGTTGCTGATGCTGATTACTTCTGTCACTCAAGCCCATTGGTAGATGCTTTCTCCCCCGTTTTTGGTTCATTGAGGTTTTCATTTATATCATTTCTAATTTAAAAAAAGTCTCAATTATTTTGCTGACTTTTTCTGCCATCTTTATTACTTTTTCAACTATATTGTTTATCTTTTGTGACTAACTGTTCTTTCTGGGTCTTGTTTATTTTTATCCTCTAAGGTCATTTTATCCTGTAAGATCATTTTCACTAGTAACCTTGAACTCTTCATGGGCATTTTATCTGTTTTGGTTTGAGTTGAGGAGTTGCCAGTTTATCTCAGTTGTGATTTGCTCATATGTTTTTAAGAAATACATATTTACTTATTTATTAAAGAGAGAGGGAGAAAGAGAGAGAAAGAACAGGTGCCCAAGGGCCTCTAAGCACTGCAAATGAATTCCAGATACATGTGCTACCATGTGCATCTGGTTTACGTGGGTTCTGGGGAGTTGAGCCCAGGCCCTTAGGCTTTGCAGCAAGTGCCTTAATGGCTAAGTCATCTCCCCAGCCCTCTTTTTTTTTTTTTTTTCTGGTTTATGTGGGGATTTGATTATTTAGCACCCAGCTTTTGGGGCTCAGTCCCTTTTCAATGGAGTTCTTGTTTCTCACCCTCACCGTGGGATCACGTGGCCATTGTGTCCATCATTTCCTCGCTTTTTCTCCTGCTGCTAGGACTAGATAGAATCTGTTCTTTCTTTCTCGTTCTTCATCTGGGTCACATGGAGGTAGCTTCTAGTCCTCCATCTTACCAGAAAGTGCATTTTTTTTTTTATGTGTGTGTGTGTGTGTGTTTTCTTGAATTCCTTTTTTTTTTTTTTTTTTTTTTTTTTTGCTGCTGTTTTCTGAAATTTCAGTTTTGGGTGTTTGAAGATGTTTGAATGTCAGGTCTGACTTAGAAGAGCACTGCTTTCTGAAGCCTTCAGGTGGAAAGTGACGAAGCTTCTTCCAGCAGTGGCCTCCAGCTGCACTCTTGGTGACCCATGCAGCACACGTGCTGGGGGCCCTGGCACAGAGGAATCCGCTTCCCAGGTCTTCCTCGTGGGACCTCGGAGACACTGCTGTGTGCTGCTAGCACTCGGTGTCTCTGCCCCAGCGCTGATACGAGAAAGCGCCCTTAGCCACTGTGCAGATCCTCTCTCCAGCCCCAGCTTGGGACAGCTGCAGCGTTGCTGAGGTGCGAGAGAGCTCTGTTGGATTAGAACTCCCATGCCGCAGCTAGCAAGTCTCAGGATCTTGTCCACAGCAGGGACAAGGAGGGTAAATCATGACAATTATTTTAGGGAAAGTTCATCGGGAAAGCAAAGCAAGGCTGGAAAGGGGTAGGGGCGACCAAGAAAATCTCCTTCATTTCTGTCTGGGAAAATAGCCTTTGGACAAGAGGCACAGGAACAAAGAAGGATAAGGGGAGAGAGGGGCAAAAATGAGCTTCTCACATGTGGCTCAGGTCCAGTTATGAATCTGGCATCCAATTAGGATGAGCCTTATCACCAGACTCCCAAGTGTATAAGGAGGGACCTGGTTGGTTGGTGGGCTCAAGAGGCTGACTCAGCAAGGGCCAGGCCATCAGTGTTAATTAAACCTGGGTCAAGTTGCGGATGGAGCAGGAAACTGACAGTAGTTACTGCTTGTAGCCGTCTTTGATGACACTGGATCAAATGTGAGTTCTAGTCCTACCAGAACAGACAGGGTGGATTCTGTGATCCTGGGGCCAGTGCATAGCTAACTACCTACCAGGAGAAATGCTACCTTGCTCCTAATCCATGTTGATTCCAGTTTCTGCCTGGAAGCTTTCTTGGCATTCTGACATTTTACTCCCATAGATCTAGTTAATTAATTTGTTAAGTTAAGCAAGTCTTCTTATCCAGTTATACCTTTTTCTTTTTAAAATTTTTTATTTAATGTCTGTGTCTGTCCATGCTAGGGTCTCTTACCACTGCAAAGAAACTTCTACCTAGCTTTATACAGGTGCTGGCAGGCTTTGCAAGCAAGCACCTTCACTGAGCCATCTCCTTAATCCCTCACATAAGTCTTGTTTAGATCTTGGCTTTTTATTTTTTGGTGTTATAGGTGCTGAACTTAGGACTTAGGATGTTATGTAAGTGCTCTACCATTGAGCTATATCCCAGCCCCCTTTTACTTTTCATTTTGGAAAAAAAACTGGGCCTGTAGCATAGGTGAACCATGAACTTGCGATCCTCCTGCCTCAGTGTCCTGAGTGGGTGTGATTATAGGCCTGGGCCACCATTTTTTTTTTAAATTTTTTTATTGTTTGTTTATTTATTTGAGAGCAACAGACAGAGAGAGAAAGAGGCAAACAGACAGAGAGAGAGAATGGGCGCGCCAGGGCCTCCAGCCACTGCAAATGAACTCCAGATGCGTTGCACCCCGTTGTGCATCTGGCTAACGTGGGTCCTGGGTAGTTGAGCCTTGAACCGGGGTCTTTAGGCTTCACAGGCAAGCGCTTAACCGCTAAGCCTTCTCTCTAGCCCCGCCATTCTTTTTTTGAGGCAGAGTCTTGCCGCCCCAAACTTCCACCTTCTGGGATCAGAGGCATGCATCACTCTCTTGGCTAGGCTTGGGACTGATCTTAAATGTCCCCAAATGTCTCTCTGTTAACATGCATTGCTGCGTTTGGTGGTCTAGAGAAATGAGTGAGCCTTTTTCCCTCTCCCTTAGTAACAAAGAACATTTTAGTTCTTAGTCCGTGCTGCAGTACTTGCTGCTGTGTGTGGGCGTGAGGCTGTCTGAAAACGAGGGAGCTTTGGTGTGGTGTTTGCCATTGCTTAGGTCACTTTTCTTTTTAAAATTGATACATAATGATTACACATCCTTTTGGAGTTCTGCATGATATTTCAGAGTATGTATACACTATATGTAATCAGAGCAGAATAACTAGCCTGTCATTTATCATTCATGCTGGGAACAATTAGAAAACCATTTTCTTTGAAATACGTAATATATGGATGAAGACATATAATAAGCTTTTTCGTGTGTAAGGTTTTGCATGTGAATGAATTCTTTCAAGAAATAGTAGATATTAAGGAATACTTTTTTGAGTCATGAAAGTGTTTACAATACTATCAAAAGCGGGTTTCTTAACTTTACTGAGCCTTAGCAGAGTGAGATGATGCAAAGTGGTTAGTGTGTCTATGCTTTGCTATCTTGTAGATTCTGTCACACACAGGGTAGTCTCAGGTGACATTTTAGCTGCTGGGGAGAGGTATGGATGGCATTTACCCCAAATTCCTTCCTATAGCATACCCCCCCCCCTTTTTTTTTGAGGTAGTGTTTCACTTCTAGCCCAGGCTGACCTGGAATTTACTGCGTAGTCTCAGGGTAGCCTCAAACTCATGATGATTTCTCCTATCTCTGTCTCCCAAGTGCTGGGATTAAAGGTGTGTGCCACAATGCCCAGCTCTACTTAATAACTTCTTTTAATTTCTTTTCTTTTCTTTTCTTCTCTTTTTTTTTTTTTTTTTTTTTTTTGAGGTAGGGTTTCACTGCAGCTCAGGCTGACCTGGAATTCACTATGTAGACTCAGGGTGGCCTCGAACTCACGGTGATCCTCCTACCTCTGCCTCCCGAGTGCTGGGATTAAAGGCGCGTGCCACCATACCCAGCTTAAATTTTTTTTTTTGATTTAATTATGAGAGAGAGAGAGAGAGAGAAAAGGCACACCATTTCAGCCACTGCAAAGGAACTCCAGATGCACGTGCCACCTTGTGCATCTGGCTTACTTGGGTCCTGGGGAATGGAAACTGAATTCTTTGGCTTCCCTTCATACCTTCTAAGAATTAGCTTACTTGCCTATTGTATATGTTTTGGATGTTTTAAACATTGTGTTTTTGATGAAAACTTTGATAGAGAGGATTAGCACAAGGGTGTAGCACTAGCCTTGTACACAGGAAGTTTTGGGAGGTGGTGGAAATAGAGATAGTACCAGTGTCCTTGACTTTTAGACTTAAATCGGCCTTTTAACATTTCTGACTTGTATTTGTTTTTATGTAACTGAAGTTTAATTTTCAGAAAACATTGTTTGCCTTCATGTGTTGTGCTCACATTTTTGTAGTAAAAATGACTTGGTGGCACTGCCTCTAATCTAGCACTTGGAGGCTGATGCTGGCAGATTGACTTGTAGGCCAGCTTGCATTATTTAGAAATACCTTGACTAAAACAAAAGTGGGGGTGTGAAGTGGTGTGATTGATTGCATTTATTCCATGGCCTACATATTGTTTGAGGTCTGCAGTTAGAATGTCTCTGAATTAGATCATGTCTGTTGGAATAAGAGGAATGTGGGGAGATTTAGATACATGGGGATCTAGGGGTCTAGTTGAAGGGTCTTGGGTAATTTCCTTGTCTGTCTTTGCATATGTGAACCAGGAGTACATCTTAGCTTGAGGATACAGACATACTTACAAAGAACTTATAAAGAGTAGGAATGCCGAAATTAATTATTAGAAGCCCTCTGTTATTGTTACTAATTTGGCCATAGGGCAGCATAGGGTAAGCACTGCCATTCTGGCACTTCTGCCCTTAGGAAGGCAACATTCCATTTCTAGATTAACCTACTGAGAAGGGTGAGAAGAACAGTAGCCAAAGTGTAAGACCCGAGGGAGGACACATTGAATTAGAGTCTGGGTTGCAGAGCTCAGTGGTTCATGGTAAATTGTTCCCACATATTTTCTTTACTACCTCTGTTTATAGTCAGGTAATCAGATGTATGTTTTAGTTGCTTTTTAATTTTAGATTTAAAGAATTAGTATTTATTTGTGTGTGAGTCTGGATGGATGGATGAGAACAACCGTGAGGTGCCTGTGCTCCATCTTCTTTGAGACAGGGATTTCTTGCCACTCTGCAAAGGAGCCTGGCTGCCAGCTTCAGATTCTCCTGGCTCCACTGCCCATTGTTAGGGCCCACTTTGTTTGCATTTACATTGGTGTGGGGGAGTTGAACTCCTGGCTGGCAGACTTTGTAGGCAAGCACCTTTAACCCCTTCAGTTGCTGAGCCGTCTCCTCATCCCGTGTTTCTGCCAGAGGAGTGAAGGATCGCATATTTAGGAGTCTGAATAGCAGCTGTGTAGTTCCAAAATCAGATGGGAAGAATGATAGGCCCCGACCTCCAGTAGAGCTAGTCTCTCTCCCTCTCTAACCTCGTGTGTGTGTGTGTGTGTGTGTGTGTGTTGTCTGGATCTCAAGTCATTATCCAGTGTAGACTGTGTTGTCTGAGCACACAGCTGGTGTAGCAAGTGTATGGGACATTGGAATAGTGTGGACCTAGAGAGCGAGTGTAGGACATGTATCTTGGACTGTAATTGATAAAAAGGGAGATGATAATAAAGATAGCAGTGACATTATAATCTTGGATTCATTTCAACTGAAAGTCTGTGGTATTGTTTTTCTCAGGGAATGCTCACTGTAGAACTTAGTAAATGTCAGGAGGAGGGCAGAGCATTGGGAGCTCACAGAAGGGTAGAGCTGAAAGTCAGCTTTTGAGCCAGTTTAAACCCTATCTATGTGCAGGGCCTCTGTGACCTGGCCTTACTACACTGGCTGATTAATTTTCTGCTGTTTGCCCCTTGCACACCCACTTGCCACACTTAGTGTATTCTTTTTAAAAAATTTTTTTTTTATTTGAGAGCGACAGAGAAAGAGGGAGGGAGAGAGGAGAGGGAGAGAATGGGCACACCAGGGCCTCCAGCCACTGCAAACGCACTCCAGACGTGTGTGCCTCTTTGTGCATCTGGCTAACGTGGGTCCTGGGGAATCGAGCCTTGAACCGTAGTCCTTAGGCTTCACAGGCAAATGCTAACTGCTAAGCCATCTCTCCAGCCCACTTAGTGTGTTCTTGTATCTCGCCTCAGAGCCTCTATACGTGCTTGGAATCTTACCTCTGATTGCCACTTGCTTGGATTCTATTCTGGCCATATTCTCTAATCCCAGTGCCTCTGTAGCTTTCCACTAGCATTCCATTTATTTATTTATTTATGTAAATTTCAGTTAATGCAGTCCGCTGTTTGATTTTGCTTTGCGATTTTGTTTCCATTAGCAGTGACAATTAGGCACATTGTGGTTGGTAGAGGACTGACTCATGGCCGAAAGGACTGATAGAGATGGGTCACCACTGAGGCAGGAGGCAGGGCAAGTGCATTAGTGAGGCGCATCACAGCTGCTGGCGAAGGACCCCTCTTCATAAGAGAGACAGAGAATGTTGGTGGTGTCTTTATTTTGTTTTGTTTTTTGTTTTTCTTCAATATTTTATTTCTTAGAGAAAGAGAGAGAAAGAATGGGCATGCTGTCGGGGCTTCCAGCAACTGCACACATACTCCAGACGCATGTGCCACCATGTGCATTTGGCTTTATGTGGGTCCTGAGGAATTCTACCTGGATCTTTTGCTGGCAAGTGCCTTAACTGCAAACCCAGCTCTCCAGCCCTAGTGTTGTTTTTGTTCATACCATGGATGGCCAACGGAGATTTCAGTGTGCCTAAGTAATTGCCTGTAAAAGCTAGTGTCTGGCTGGTCGTAGTGGTGCTCACCTTTAATCCCAGGACTCGCGAGGCAGGTGTAGGAGGATCACTGTGAGTTGAAGGCCAGCCTGAGACTACAGAGTAAATTCCAGGTCAGCCTGGGCTAGAAGGAAACCCTACCTTGGTGGGAAGGCAGGGGGAGAAAGCTAGTGTTCTCCTTTGCTTGCAAATCCCAGAGAACTTTAAATGCCAGTGCACAGGAATCTTTCTTACACCACTGCTGGAATTCAGACAAAGGCAAGAATGTAGTAGTCGCTTTGAACAAGGGCTGTCTCAGACTTCTAGAAGCACAGACGCTGCGGGCTGAGTCACTCAGTACTGTCTTTCAGCTGGTGGCCAGAATGGTCATTGGATTTTCCGCTAGCCAGGTCAGTAAACTCTTCACATGTGTGCAGTGGCTCAGGTAATTACTCCTTTTGAGTTCCT
Source organism: Jaculus jaculus (assembly GCF_020740685.1). Taxonomy (NCBI): domain Eukaryota; kingdom Metazoa; phylum Chordata; class Mammalia; order Rodentia; family Dipodidae; genus Jaculus; species Jaculus jaculus. The sequence goes on along the minus strand of NC_059112.1, from coordinate 87,984,163 downwards.
CCTTGAAAAATTCAGGACCACTGATGTCCAAGAGGACCTTCTCTCGAAGCTTTTGCCATTACCTGAATTAGAATTGCAGTTTTTCTATATTACTACATTCGCCAGGTCTTCTAAGGAAGGCTCTGGCCTTACCCAGTGGAGCCCATCAAAGCAGTCTGCTTTGGCTTTTCTCCACTTTCATCCCTCTTGTTTAAGCACAGATTTGAGGCTCTGTGCATTTTTCAGCATGCCTCCCAGGTGGGGAGCTATAGACACAGCAGAGGCTCCTGGTAGTCATCATGCCATCCTGCACACTGCTGCCACATTCAGCCTTACAGGCGGGTCACATGGACCATCAGCTAAGGTGACAACTGTTATTGCCTCTTTCTCTACCGAGCCGTGGAGTTATCACTGTGCCTGTCATCTTCTCCTGGCAGTCGTGTGCACCTAGAAGAATGTGTATCTGGAATGGTAGTTTCCCCTATATCAATAGGAGCCATGATCCATTATTATTTCTTCTGACAGGCAAATGTGCACGCCTGATTTTTTTATGATGAGCCACTGTAAATACCTTCAGGGTTGTCAATATCTTGGTCCCTGAATATGTCTTGCATGGAAGGCTGACTTCTTCGCACCCCACGGTAACTCTTAGAGGTACGGGGGTGGGGTGGGAGTGCTTGGAAATTCCCAGGGGTTCATTTTTATCCCTTCACTTCTGAAGCCATCCTCATACCTGCTTCTAATGCATCTCAATGTTATTACATAAACTTTATTGGGTCAGTGAAGTTTGGCAAGTGATTTTGTTCTAACATTACTATTTTTTATTCTTAAAGGATATGGTGAGATGATTCTAGATATTATAGTAACCCTCAGAGTGTAGTCCTGGCTGTATGAACATCTGGTAACTTGTTCTTGGCTGAATCTCAGGCATAGAAATTGAATTATAAAGTCTTCTGTGCTCTAACAAGCCCCTTGTTTTTAGAGGAGCAGGCATTTCTAGCCCATAGTTGTGTTTTGTAAAGCGTGCTCTGTATGTCAGCTTTCTTAAGCTAGTAAGATTAACAGCCATTCCATAACTGATTAAGACCATCATTCTCCAGCTTATTATTTGAGTATAAAATCTTTTATTCGTTTGAAGGGTAGTGTACTTTAAAATGTGAAAATCTAGCAATTGGATAAGAAGCTCCTATAATTGCCACAAGGTTAAATACAAAGAAAATTGCTAGCACTTTTCCTTACCACATAAAATACACTGATTTTTTTTTTTTTTTTTGAGGAGGGGATGCGGTTCGAGGTAGAGCCTTACTGTGGCCCAGGCTGACCTGGAATTCACTCTGTAGTCTCAGGTGGCCTTGAACTCATGGTGATCCTCCTACCTCTCTGCCTCCCGAGTGCTGGGATTAAAGGCGTGCGCCACCACCCACAGCTTCACTGGTTTTTTTTAAAGCTGTATTGACAATCTCCATACATATATACGTGTGTCCTTCCTCAGTGCTTCTGGTTTCTTTTCATGAACTTCTGTTAGACTCCATAGATTTAATTACCACTTGAATGGATTTTAAGGTTTTCTAAGTCCTGTAAACACTGAGAATTCATGGTTTCCTTCCTCCCTCTTTCTTAAAAGATTTGTTTCTTTTAATTTTCTTTTTCATGGAGTAGTTTTTATTGTTGTTTTGCTTTGTTTTTCTGAGGTAAGCTCAACAGACTGGCTTTTTTTTAAATGCAGGAGAGTGAGGGAGAGAACTGGTATGCCAAGGCCTGTAGTCACTGTAATCGAACTCCACCTGCATTCCCTACCTTGTGTGCATGTACAGCCTTGCGTGTGTGTCACCTTGTCACCTGGCTTATGTGGGATCTGGAGAGTTGAACATGGTTCCTTAGGCTTTAAAGACAAGTGCCTTAACCTCCAGCCCTAGGGTAGGTGTTTTTTTTTTTTTTTTTTTTTTTTTTTAAAGAGGAGGTTTCTGTAATTGTTAGGGTATTAAAAAATCAGAATGAGAGAGGAGAAAAGAAAGATCTTCCAGTGTTTCTGAGTAGAAGCCAGCTTGTTTTGCGTAGCGTGAGCCTGGCATGCAGAAATTACAGGTTTGCATCCCAAAACATCGCAGCTGTCAGGTAGGGTGAGCTCCTGTGAGGTGAGTGACGGCTCATCCTAGAAGTGTCACTTAGTCTCTGCTTTGACACTCTTTGGGTCCTGGGATCTGTCGTTTATTTGGTAGTGTTTCCATTCTCTTCTAGAACTCAGAACTCAGGATTTGTGAAGCTTTGCACCTCAGGCCCCGTCCTCTCAGATTTGGGACAAGAGTGAGGGATGACGGCTACTTCCTGTCTGACGTGAATACTCGTGGAAGTGCTCCAGGCTTCAGCTAACCTTACTAGAGTACCCTAAAAGCTGGGGTGCATGAGCCAGCTCTCTTCTTTACCTAGTGACATCTTTTTTTGTTGTTGTTTATTTTTATTTATTTATTTGAGAACAACGTGGGTCCTGGGGAATCGAGCCTCGAACCGGGGTCTTTAGGCTTCACAGGCAAGCGTTTAACTGCTAAGCCATCTCTCCAGCCCCCTAGTGACATCTTAAAGTACGTTGTTCCCTGAGTAGCAAAAAAACAGTGGGAGTTTTGAGATGGGAATTAAATTTTGACATGGGGCCTGGAGAGATGTATTAGCTGTTAAAATTCTTGCCTGTGAAGCCTAAGGATCCAGGCTTGAGTCCATCCCCCAGTACCCATATACATAAGCCAGGTATACTAGGTAGCACATGCATCTGGAGTTATTTGCAGTGGCTGGAGGCCCTGGTGTGACCATTATCTGTCTGCCTCTCTCTCTCTTTCTCTCCATCTCTCAAATAAATAAAATATTTGGAAAAGAAATTTTGGCATTGGATTTGTAGGTGTGCACTAAAGAAAGTTACATAATTGCAAGAACTTGTAAATGGAGCCTGGTGGTGCTTGCCTGTAATCCCAGCACTTGGGAGAGGCAAGAAGATTGCTATAGGATTGAGGCCAATCTGGGTAACATAGTGTGTTCCAGGTCAGCTGGAACTGCATATCTAGACCCTCTCTCAAAAAGTAAACAGGGACTTGGGAAATTGCTCAGCAAAAGATTCTTCCTCACAAAACCCACAGGCCCCCACCCAGCACCCATGTAAAGCTGTATGCAAATGAGACATGAATCTGTGTTCCCACCACCTGTGACATGGGGGGAGCCCCTGACCAGCTAGTCTAATAGCCTTGGCAGTCTGGCAGCTTGTTTCCAGCAGCCAGAGACCCTGCCTCAGAGAACATGAAGCATAGGCACTTCAGAGCTATCCTTGGCGGCGGCGGGGGGGAGGGTATTAAAACTAAGAAAGATATAGATTAAGATAGTGTAAATGGAACTTCATTCTCTCAAGAAAATCAAGACTCGTCTTTATAGATTCTTGGAGCCATGTTGAAGTCATCCATTGGGAAGGTAACTGCGCAGTGTTCTGGGGATGTGCTCCATATACTTGTTCTTTCAGTGGGTGTCTTTAAATCATGCTTCAAGGCTTGCAAAAAATTAATGATAATATAATTGGAGTTGGATGAATGAATAAATGTATTTAAACACCTAGTTCTTAGGCACAATAATTTAAGGACCTTGTAGCTATTAAGCCTTCAAACTTTTTTTTTTAATTTTATTTATTTATTTGAGATTACAGACACAGAGAGAAAGACAGATAGAGGGAGAGAGAGAATGGGCGCGCCAGGGCTTCCAGCCTCTGCAAACGAACTCCAGATGCGTGCGCCCCCTTGTGCATCTGGCTAACGTGGGACCTGGGGAACTGAGCCTCGAACCGGGGTCCTTAGGCTTCACAGGCAAGCACTTAACTGCTAAGCCATCTCTCCAGCCCGGCCTTCAAACTTTTAAGAGTATTGTATTTCCCATGAAAAATGGATTTTTTTTCTTTGAAGTGATTAAAATTTTTTTACTTTATATTATATATGCATATAATATGTTTTTATCATGTTCATCATGTCACCTTCACTTGCCCCTCCCCCTCATGCTGAACCCCTTCTTTCCAACCAGTTCCCCTTCTACTTTGGTGGGTTTTTTTGGTGACCCACTTTAGTTTAATTAGGGTTATTTGTATGGCATGGGAGGGAAGGCTTTTACTGAAGCATGGGCAGCTAACCCGTGACTGAAGAAAATGTCTCCCCCTCTCCAGCAACCATTTTGTCACCAGCTCTTGAGGGAGGGACAAGCCTTGTGAGCCCTTCCCCCAACCATAGTTGACAGACAGTCTTGTGCAGGTCGTGGAGCACTGAGTGCAGTGGCTGTGTCACGTCTGAAAGCCACATTCCGCTACAGCACTCTTACCCTCTCTGCCTCTTACAAGCTTTCTGCCTCTTCCATGATGGTCCCTCAGTGGAAGTAATATATGTGTTTCTAGAAAATTATTTATTCATTTACAAGCAGAGAGAGAGAGAGAAAATGAACCCCATGTGCATGTGCTACTTGGTGTGTGTCTGGTTTGCGTTGGTCCTGGGGAACTGAACCCAGTTTGTTAGACTTTACAGGCATCAGCTTTAACTGCTGAGTCATCTCTCCAGCCCCAGAAGGAAATTTTCTTCCTTCCTTCCTTCCTTCCTTCCTTCCTTCCTTCCTTCCTTCCTTCCTTCCTTCCTCCCTCCCTCCCTCCCTCCCGGTGTGGCTAACCTAATGAAATCCTGTGTTTAAGTCAAAAGAAAAAAAGGGCTGCAGATATAGTTCAGTGGTAGAGTGCTTGCCTAGTATGTGTGAGGCCTTGAGTATTCAATTCCTAGTGCTTTTAAAAAAAAAAAAAAAGAGGAAGACGTTCAGCCATTAAAGCCTGCTGCCTGGGTTCAGTTCCTAAGCCACCATGTATGCTGCATACAATGAGTGGTGCCAACACCTGGTACTCCTTTGTTGTGGTAGGAGGCTTTGGTATGCTCACACATGCTCATGTACACACATATAAATAACATTTAAATGAAAAGATAAAATGTCATTATTAGTGTGATGTGAGTTCTGAAGTTAAGAGGGTGGCTGGAATGTGAACCATGTGTGAACTAGAACTGGGGCTGGTTTCTGGAGCAGGTAGACTGCACAGGAAGATATATTGACATCTCATATAAGATTTCTCAATGAAAGGCTTGGCTTAAAAATGTTAATTAGGGGCCTGGGGAGACAGTTTAGCAGTAAGGTTCTTGCCGGTCAAGCCAAAGGACCCAGGTTCAGTTCCCCAGTACCCATGTAAAGCCAGTTGCACAAGCATCTACAGTTCATTTATAGTGGCTGGATGTCCTGGAGTGTCCATTCTCTCTCTCTGATAAATATTTAAAAATATCAGGAATTTTCTTGATTTTTTCTTTTGTAATTTTTTTCTTTGAGGTAGGATCTTTTTGTATCCTGGGTTGACCTGGAACTCACTTTATTAGTCCTAAGCTGGCCTCAAACTCACAGCGATCCCCCACCTCTTGTCTCCTGAGTTGCTGTCTTTTTTTTTTTCCTTCAAGGTAAAGTCTTACTCTTACACCAGGTTGACCTGGAATTCACTGTGTAGTCTCAGGCTGGCCTTGATTTTACAGCAATCCTCCTACGTCAGGCTCCCCAAGTGATGAGATTAAAGGTGTGTGTGTGTCACCACCCTGGCTCTTTGTTGTTGTTGTTAAAATAAATACTTCTGAAAAAGTATTTTGTGGGTACTTTATAAGTTTTTTTTTTTTTTTTTTTTGAGGTAGGGTCTCACTATATAGCCCAGGCTGACCTGGATATTCACTCACTGTGAAGTCTGAGGGAGGCCTAGAACACATGGTAATCCTCCTACCTCTGCTCCTGAGTGCTAGTATTAAAGGTGTATGCCACCATGCCAGGCAGTTTATAAGTTCTTTTTTTTTTTTTTAATTTTATTTATTTATTTATCTGACAGAGAAAGCAAGAGAAGGGGAGAGAATGGGTGCGCCAGGGCCTCCAGCCATTGCAGACCAACTCCAGATGCATACGCCCCCTTGTGCATCTGGTTAACATGGGTCCTGGGGAATTGAACCTGGGTCCTTTGGCTTTGCAGGCAAACTACTTAACCACTAAGCCATCCCTCCAGCCCTATAAGTTCTTTTTAAAATGCAGTGTGTATACAGCTAGCATCTTTATTTTTGTGTGTGAAATTCTGCTATTTGCTTTCCATTTTGCCATTAGTATGCTGTGATTACAGAAGCCCAGCTCAGCTCACCTCACAGCTTTTTATGTAGAAATGGAAGTTGGGTTCTATAGCTTGAGTAGCAAGTACTGTATCCACTGAGTCATCTCTGGCGCTGCCGCCTCCTCCTCTCTTCGTGTTTGCACTGGAACAGGTCTTCAGATGTGCTTGGCTAGTTCTACCTCCTATATCATTAGCTCCAACATGTTTCTTGAGTCTTCCTCAGCCATTCTTTATGACATTGAGGATTATGAAAACTTACTTTGTGTGTGGTTTAACATAAATATGGTATCCCTTAACAGAAGGCACAGGTTTTAATAGAAAGAATTCTGGACAAGAAACAAGTCAAGAATCTTGTTTGTAGTTGTGTTTTGATTTGATTTTTCCAGATGGGGACTCTCCCTAGCCCAGGCTGACCTGGAAATGACTATGTAGTCTCAGGCTGGCCTTGAACTCGCAGTGATCCTCCCACATTTGGGGATTAAAGGCGTATGCCACCACACCCAGCAAATTCTAGTTTTGGGGAGAGAATTTAGTATTCCCTCAAGGGGCTTAGGTTTTAGTGGCCACACTCTTTGAAGTGGCGGTTACGTCTCATTGCATGAATGTGAAGCAAATGGTGTAGTGTTATGAAGGTAGAGCTGTTGGTGTACTTTGGCAGGTAAGTTCCTGCCTTTTCAAGGTGCTTTTGGAAATAAACAAGGTAACCCATGCAAAGTGCAGAGATGTTGGCTATGTCAACTAGAAGAGAGGAGACAGCATGAAGTAGACTGGCAAGGTGTTTTAGTGGAGAGCTAGAACTTGGCATGTGTGGAGAATATACTGGAGAAATTAAAGAATGGGTGGAGATAGTCAAAATAGAATGAAAATAATTGTGGAGTCAATTAGAAGAACTTAAGTCAGCTTCTGACATTAGTTAATTGCATGACTTTGGTTAATTATTTAACTATTCCTAGGCTTTGTGTGCAAGGATTTAGTCATTACCATCACTGTTTGCAGAGGCCCCGGGGAGGGCAGCTTCAGGGGGTAGAACAGCTAAGTCTTCGTGATGAGGGCATGCTCTAGGTAGCAGCGAGAAAGGGACAGCCCGAAAAAATTGGACTCTGAGACACCGGAGGCACCGGCTTAGAGGGATGAGACATTAAGGTGGTCCGTTCTGTGAGTTATAAGCCTGTTCTGGGCTCCATGAAATTTGATGCAGCTGACAGCAAGGTGTCCTCCTTGAAGGAGGGAAGGCTGACTGGAGGTCACTGCTGAGGCCTAGGCTGTGCACGTGTTTGTGTCCTGTGGTTGGTTCTCAGCATGCTCTGTGGGTATGGAAAGTAGTCACAGAGGTGTGGACTCGGTGAGCCATGCAACTGGAAGACCATGTCGCCCAGGCCTGCGCGCAGTGAGTAGCTCTGTCACGTCACAGCGGTTTTCACCATTCGACACTCTCACAGCAACCATTCTTTATTTTATTTTATTTTATTTTTTTGGTTTTTCGAGGTAGGGTCTCACTCTGGTCCAGGCTGACCTGGAATTAACTCTGTAGTCTCAGGGTGGCCTTGAACTCACGGCGATCCTCCTACCTCTGCCTCCCAAGTGCTGGGATTAAAGGCGTGCACCACCACGCCCGGCTTATACAGCAACCATTCTTGATAGAGTTAGGTTTTAGTGATCGCACTCTTTGAAGTGGCTGTAGCTTCGCTTCCCTAATCATTGATTGTGGAATCATTGACTGTCTACAGACTGGGCTTGGTGGCGCACGCCTTTAAGCCCAGCATTCGGTAGTCCAAAGGAGGAGTACCGCTGAGAAGTGGCTTCAACGCCACACTGAGACCACATAGTGAATTCCAGGAGTGGTGGTTTGATTCAGGTGTCCCCCATAAACTAAAATGTTCTGAATGCTAGGTTCCCAGCTGGTGGATATTTGGGAATTAAAGCCTCCTGGTGGGAGTGTATTGTTGGGGGCAGGCTTATGGGTGTTATAGCCAGTTTTTCCTTGCCAGTGTATGGTACACCCTCCTGTTGCTATTGTCCACCTTATGTTGGTCAGGGGGTGATGTCCCCCCTCTGCTCATGCCATTGTTTTCCCCTGCCATCGTGGGGATTCCACTCAAGAATGTAAGCCAAAATAAACCTCTTTTTCCCCACAAGCTGCTTTTAGTTGGGTGATTTCTACCAGCAATGTGAACCAGACTGCAACACCGGGTCAGCTTGGGCTGGGGGAGACCCTGCAGTGAGGTGGGGGGCAGGTCTTGAACTCCCAGTTATGTAGGAATCTAACCATTCATTGGGGAATGAGAGATGGGCCACCTTATGTTGAAGGAGTTTCTGGGAACAGACTTTATTTAGAATAGAGTGGGAAGATAGGCACATGGAATTGCTTTGGTTTCTTTTGTGTTAAAACTTGATTATTAGCCAGGCACACCAGCTCATCCTGTAACCTTAGTACTCAGGAGGCTGAGGCAGCCAGAATTGTCAGGAGAACCAACCAGATAACTAAACCAAAGCCAACTTGATTATCTCTCTAGGTTCTACTTTGGCTAAGCTATTTTACTTCAATAGTTATCTCAAGTTACTACTCTGTGTTTATAACTAATGCAACCAAATCGTCACTGTGCTAAAGTTAAAGTTACAGGACCTCTTCATTTTATAAAAGTTCGGCTTGGGGAACTGAAAACTTAGACTCCTGCATATGCTGTAATATATGCATTTTATTTGTCCTCCATTAGAACACAGACTTCAGGTTTTCTTTGCCTTGGTGTTCTTAGTGCAGACACAAAGTAGGGCAAGTAGTAGTAGGCACATGATAACTAACAACAGTGAGGAAATGGCGGCGCCCCACAAAACAGCATGCAGTACATCACAGATGGATTCCCTCAAAGGCTTCCTGATGATTTTCTTCTCCCCCTGTCTCGCCCTTCCTCTGTGAGTTTAATATTGGACAGGAAAAGGGTTTGACAGGCCACATTTTATTTCTGTCTAAGAATCTAGTTGTGTCTTTTGATGAAAGTACCATGACAAAGTTCTTTATTATGTGATTTTGGGTCATTAGACCTTTCTCTTTCCCCTTCTCTCCTTTTTGTCTCGGCCTTAGGAATGGCAGGTCACCCACCTCTCCTGCTTCTTAAGTAAACTTTCAATAGATGCTGAGGAATGTCTCAGATTTTGAAGAGACAAGTGGCTTCAAAAGAATGAATTCTAGGGCTGGAGAGATGGCTTAGTGGTTAAGCGCTTGCCTGTGAAGCCTAAGGACCCCGGTTCGAGGCTCAGTTCCCCAGGTCCCACGTTAGCCAGATGTACAAGGGGGCACACGCGTCTGGAGTTCGTTTGCAGAGGCTGGAAGCCCTGGCGCTCCCATTCTCTCTCTCTCCCTCTATCTGTCTTTCTCTCTGTGTCTGTCGCTCTCAAATAAATAAATAAATAAAAAATATTTAAAAAAATAAAATAAAAAAGTGTTGTATTTTAAAAAAATGAATTCTAGAAGCATCTGTAGTGGCCTGGGATGGACTTGAATTCCTCAGAGTAGGAGGTAGGGCAGTTATTGCTCTCCCATCCTACATGTAAGCCCCGAGTTTGACTGGACATGGTGTGCAGATGATGATGTGAGGATAAGAAAGCAAGCCGCAGTTCACACTCTGTCAAGCATGTAAAAGGCCGTTGTTCCTGGTCCTGTGGTTCCATAGTGCTTCCTACCTTGCATAGCCCTGGGAAACTGCACATGGATGGGTCAGAGTGGCCAGTGGCTCTTGAATGGCCATTTCACCCATTCTGCTTTTACTCCTGTTTCTTTGGCTTGTGTAAGAAGTAGCCACTTTTGCCTTATATGGATCTCCCTATCAGTCTTATGCAAATGAAGTAGAATTTAGCTAAGTTCCAAGTGGGGCGTCCTGTTTTATTTCCTTTGAGGAAGAGTCACTGTCTTGACCAAGTTCAAAGGTTTTCACCCTGTGGACAGAGATGTTTGCTGGTAGCATTGATAGTAATGCATGTTAAACCTTCCAAGGTAGCAGACACCTGGAAGAGCTGTGTGCTCACTGTCCTCAAGGCCTTGAAGTGAGTGCAAATCTGTGAGGAGCTTCCAGTTAATGTTTTAAAGCTATTTTGATGACACATCCAGATGCTGCACTAGTCACAAACTATTCCAAGTGACCATCGATTGGGCTGGAGGGATGGGTTAGTGGTTAAGACGTTTGCCTGCAAAGCCAAAGGACCCAGGTTCAATTCCCCAGGTGACCATCAGGGTCAGAACAGGTCTGGAGATACGTTCAGTGGTTAAGAGAGCTTCCTGCACAATCATGAGGGCCTGAGACTATATGAGTTCAAATTTCCAGTACCCTCTTGAACAGGTGGGCGTGGCCATGCATATCTTTAACCCCAGTCCGGGAGAGGAAGCAGTTGCAGAGAATCTTTGGGTTCTGTTTATTAACATAATTGGAAAACTGTAAAGGAAACAAATGAAAGGGCCCAACATTAAAGGAATGTGGAAAGGCACTTAGCTTGTTTGGTACAAACAAAATACTCAGGTAATGAGAAGGAGGTGCAGGAAGTTAAGTGTCCTTCTGTCTGGTGGCCATTAGAAACTGGGCAGACTTGCAAGTGGATATCCAGGTTCTTGTCTAAGCACCTGAGGGCATCCATACTTGGCTTATTTATAACCTGTGTCAGCCTGCCAGCAAGGTGAGAATGGGTTTCCTGTCTGTCTGCCTTAGTCTGTTGGGGCCAGAAGTCCCTGGTGAAGGAAGACCTGCTTGTTCTCAGGCTGTGTGTACCCAGTAGTCTGTTAGCTTCCCACCATTCTGAATGGCAGAGCCTCAAGGAGGGTCTTCAGGGACCTCAAAGCACCTTACCTAATGCTAGAGAACATTCTTTGGGCCCCCCAGCTGTTGTGACTTGAAGTCATGAACAGTACCAGATTTAAACTAAACATCCTAAAGAGCGAAACCTGGGGAATGTCTTTAAATGATAATGGTTATATTTATTTCTATTAGGAGCCCTGGAGGGCATAATGCTTTAGGATGCCTAGGCTGGTTGCATCAATAGAACATTTCATGGTTTAAGAATAAATGGTAATAGTTGTTTTCTACCTTTATTTTTATTTTATTTAAAAAAAACTTTATTTATTGAGAGAGAAAGAGGCAGAGAGAGGGAGAGAGAAAATGGGTGCTCCAGGGCCTCTAGCCACTGCAAATGAACTCCAGATGCATGTGCCTCCATCTTATGTTGGTCCTGGAGAATTGAACCAGGGTCCTTTGGCTCTGTAGGCAAACACCTTAATTGCTAAGCCATCTCTCAGCCCAATTTTCTACATTTAGCACATCAATTGTACTCCCAACTTTCTGAATTTCAGATAAAGTTTGTGTTAGTAGCATCTATCTTAATATTCCTAAAATAGATTTTGTGAGGGAGTATAAAAATATCCAGTAATTTTATTGTCATTGAACAGTTTTATTGCCATTGATTTTTTTTTTTTTTTAATGGTACCTGTGGAGGTGGAATGGCCATTTAACTAGTAACCCTTCTTCTCATTCTCTCCAGGTTATGAAGCTGCATGCAGCTTCTGTCAGGTGAAATGCCTTCCCGTGAAGGGACATGAACAGGCACCTGGGGGTGTCTGCAGTGCTCAGAAAGCTTAGGTTGGGTGTGGGTGACCTCACAACTAGCCAGAAGACACAGCATTTCCCAAGGTGAAGTGGCCCCTAGAAAAACCATGTCAGGGGCTTGGGGCTGGACGAACTGTGAAGCACTGAAGGTGAAAGCTGTATTTCCAGTGGTGTGACAGCAGATGCGGAGTACGTGATGAGTTAAATTTACACACAGTGATTTGAAATACTTTGAAGTTTGTCTGGGAGTGTGGAAAACGATGTCCATTGGCTTCAAGTATAGCACTATTTTAAGCAAACTGAGAGTTAGAAAGGTGGCTTTTTATTTTGATTTTTTCCCCCATTTGTTGTACTATGATTGCCTTGGTTGCAAGTGGCTGCTCCTGGAGGAGGCGTGCTCCCGAGAAGTGACGGCGGCGGTCTGCCCTCCTGCTTGCATGTTGCTGGCGAAATTCTACATGGCAAGGGAGGGCCAGGAACTCTGGGTGCGCTGCTGCCCGGAATAAGCCAGGGATGGCTCTAGCTTCCATGCCCTTGTCATTAGTGACTGGCTGAGCAGTGCCCCACCAAGAAACCACTGTCGCCTTTTCTCCTTATGAATTTAAAAAAAAAAAAAAAAAAAAGCTAAATTCCCAGCTGCCAAGTGGGTGGGGTTTAGTTTTAAATTTTGGAATGTTGCCTAGTGAATACAGCAGGGGCAGTGAGGAGGTGGGGGGTGCTCACAGAACAAAAGTGACCAGGAAGGGTTCTGCAGCACTTAAACTTACCAAGTTAAAGGATTTTCATAGTGAAGATGCACTGTGTGGGCATGCGAACTGGGAACGCCACAAGCTCTTTTTTAAAAAATATTAAAATATATATATATATTTGACACAGAGAAAGACAATGTGAATATGAATATGAATGGGTGCGCCAGGGCCTCCAGCCACTGCAAATGAACTCCAGACGCGTGCGCCCCTTGTACCATCTGGCTAACGTGGGTTCTGAGGAATTGAACCTGGCTTCTTTGCCTTTGCAGGCAAGCGCCTTAACCGCTAAGCCATCCCTCCAGCCCTAATATGTGTTTGTTTTTTGAAACAAGGTCTCATGTATCCCAGACTGACCTCACACTCATTATGTAGCTGAAGATGATGTAGAGCTAGTCCTCCTGCCTCAGCGTCCAGAGTGCTGGGTTATAGGCATCATCATACCCAGCTACTAAGTTTAACTTACTATACACTTGAAATCACTAGGTGTGGGTTTGAGGTGAAGACTAAGATGGATAACTTTTTGTCCATCTTGTAATGGGGGAGGAAAGAAGAGGGCAGGGAGAGAGCAGTGGGGGAAGGAGTAAAATGGGATGTGGCTGCGGAGATGATTCAGTGGGAGAAAGGCTCTCACTTGCATACCCAGAGTGATCCCAAAAGTGATGTAATCTTGTTTGTGCCCTTTCTCCTTCCGTCTTTCCCTTCCTCTGCCTCCCCACTCTCTGTAAATAAATAAAAATATTTTTAAAAGGCAAGATGAGTGGTAATAAGGCATGTACTTTGAGCTAGAGAGCCAGGGAGAAGGATTTTTGGGAAACAGGAGAAAAATTGCCCTGCAAAGGATGTTGTTTGGGTAACGTGCAGAGGTGTGGGCTGGGAGTGGAGGCAGCCTTCCCTCCTCTTAGTCAGAGGAGTCAGTCATCATTTACTGTACCTGAAGGCAGTCCCAAAGTCCAGAGGGTAAAGGAGAGAGAGCACTGAGACTCACACACATTACTTTAAAACACTCTTGCTGTAGTTGAGTTTGTGACTTTGTCTTTGATTGTATTCTTTACTCGGGGGGAAAATCAGTTTTAAAATATTGATAGTTCTTTGTGATACAAGTTTGAGATCCTGCAATATCCTGCCACCAGTGGAAAGGGCTCCACTGAAGCAGTGGACTGATGCTGTGATGGCAGGGTGGGCTTCTGTTCTTATGTAGGCAGTAACTTTGAGAACGGATTATGGTCAGAAAACTAAGGGCACTGCGTTCCACAGTGGATCCACTTTCCCCAGGTCACTTGAGTAACAGATAACATGAAAACACAGATGGTCAGGGCCGCCACTAGAGCGGAACTCAGCTCACTTTCCGTAAGCCATGCTGGCAGCCAGTGCTCCTTCCCTTCTTGTGCTGCTCACCTTCTGCTGTGTGCAGTGTCCTTCACGTGTGCATGTGCACATGCACATGCATGTCCTTCACGTGAGGCAGGTACACAATACTGCCTGTGCCAGAGGTTTTCTGTGTGCACAGCGGGTTTTTAGAGCTACTTTGTTACTGACGGAGTCTGTTCATTTTTTTTTTTAATTTTTATTAGCATTTTCCATGATTATAAAAAAAATACCCCGTGGCAATTCCCTCCCCCCTCCACTTTCCCCTTTGAAATTCCATTCTCCATCATATTACCTCCCCATCACAATCACTGTACTTACATATATGCAATATCAACCTATTAAGTACCCTCCTCCCTTCCTTTCTCTTCCCTTTATGTCTCCTTTTTAACTTATTGGCCTCTGCTATTAAGTATTTTCCTTCTCACACAGAAGCTCAATCACCTGTAGCTAGGATCCACATATGAGAGAGAACAAGTGGCGCTTGGCTTTCTGGGCCTGGGTTACCTCACTTAGTATAATCCTTTCCAGAACCATCCATTTTTCTGCAAATTTCATAACATTTTTCTTTACTGCTGAGTAGAACTGCACTGTATAAATGTGCCACATCTTCATTATCCACTCATCAGTTGAGGGACATCTAGGCTGGTTCCATTTCCCTCTATTATAAATTGAGCAGCAATAAACATGGTTGAGCACGTACTTCTAAGGAAATGAGATGATTCCTTCGGATATATGCCTAGGAGTGCTATAGCTGGGTCATATGGTAGATCAATCTTTAGCTGTTTTAGAAACCTCCACACTGATTTCCACAATGGCTGGACTAGATTGCATTCCCACCAGCAGTGTAGAAGGGTTCCTCTTTTTCCACATCCTCGCCAACATTTATGATCATTTGTTTTCATGATGGTGGCCAATCTGACAGGAGTGAGATGGAATCTCAGTGTTTTATTTATTTATTTGAGAGCGACAGAGAAAGAAGCAGAGAGAGAGAGGTGGGGGGAGCGAGGGAGGGGGAGGGAGGGAATGAGAATGGGCGTGCCAGGGCTTCCAGCCACTGTAGACAAATTCCTTGTGCATCTGGCTAACGTGAGTCCTGGGGAATCGAGCCTCGAACCGGGGTCCTTAGGCTTCACAGGCAAGCACTTAACCACTAAGCCGTCTTTCCAGCCCCCCTCAATGTTTTAATCTGCATTTCCCTGATGGCTAGTGACGTAGAACATTTTTTAGATGCTTATATGCCATTCGTATTTCTTCCTTTGAGAATGCTCTATTTAGCTCCATAGCCCATTTTTTTTATTAGCTTGTTTGATTCCTTATTATTTAATTTTTTGAGTTCTTTGTATATCCTAGATATTAATCCTCTATCAGACATATAGCTGGTGAAGATTTTTTTCCCATTCTGTAGGTTGCCTCTTTGCTTTTTTCACTGTGTCCTTTACAGTGCAAAAGCTTTGAAATTTCATCAGGTCCCAGTGATTAATCTGTGGTTTTATTGCCTGAGCAATTGGGGTTGTATTCAGAAAGTCTTTGCCAAGACCAATATGTTGAAGGGTTTCCCCTATCATTTTGTTTTTTAAAGTAGATCAGTTGAGGAAAGTTCAGTGGATACTGATTTTCAATTATATCCTTTTTAAAAATTGTTCCTTTTGGGATTAAACTCTATAATCATGTGATTGGTGAGCAATTCATCTTGAATTTTGTGACATTTTCCAAACCCTATGAGTTAATTTTATTAATGTCCCCTCTCCACTTTTGTTTCTGTACTGGAGATTGAACCCAGCACCTTGTGCACAAAGAGCTGCCTTCCAGTCTGTTTGATAATATAATCTTAAAGCACACTCAATCCTGGTAAGGTTGAATTTTTCCTCTCAATTCTTCAGATGAATTTCCCAAATTCACCATAAAATTAAAATTCATGTTTACCTTACTCCTTTGTATAACATTTTGGATTTTAAAAAATTGTTTCTGACAATTGGATTTTAGATAAAATTATGTTTCTACCTTATCTTTCCTAATGTTTGTACTTTGACCTAAGGAAGAGGCCCATACTATACACTGGTTCTCAGAGGAGTCAGGAAGTAAATGAGTATACCGCTAGAGATTGCGCATGACTTACTGTTTTGTCATTTTGCAGAATTTTCACAACTAATCCTCCTAATTGTGTGTAGGTGAGCAGATCTTAGAAGATGTCTGCTTAGTCCAGCATAAGAAGGGCTGTTCTAAGATTAATACCTTTTTCATCTTAGATAAAATGTTGGCATAGTTTATAGAAGCAGCTATTTGGTGACTGAAAGAAACCAAGCCCACAGACAAGACATTGTTCCCGAGAGAATGAGTGGGCTTTGCTTACATAGCACACGGTGCTCTTTAGCAGGTACATCATATGTTCTTGAGGGGGTTTTTTGTTTGTTTGTTTGTTTTTGTTTTTGTTTTTTGAGGTAGATCTCACTCTAGCCCAGGCCAACCTGCAATTTGCTATGTAGTTTCAGGGTGGCCTAGAGCTTAACGGCTATCCTACCTCTGCTGCCTGAGTGCTGTAATTAAAGGTGTGTGCTTATCACGTCTGGTGATTTTGATTTTTGATGACTCAAATAGTTTTTTTAAAATTATGTTAATTTACTTGAGAGCAATAAAGAGGGAGAGAATGGGCACATCAGGGCCTTTGGCCATTGCATACGAACTTCAGACACATGTGCCACCTTGTGCATCTGGCTTATGTGGGTCCTGGGGAAGCCACCTTGGGTTCAGGTTAATAGGCAAGTGCTTTAACCACTAAACCATATCTCCAGCCTGACTCAAATAGTTTAATGTATGTTGTCATGATTTTAAATGCACCTTTAGTTTTCTATATCGCTTTGTAAAGAATGTGTGTATGTCTTAAATTATAAACTGTTTCAGATGACTTGCTTTATGAAATGCAGTGCATAGGATTGGATAGAAGAGTTGACTCAAGAAATCTAAACTCAGAATGACCTGAATGTGTTTGTAGAAATGCATGTCGTGCATGTGGACATGTCTGTTGCCAATCTGTATAGAATGAAATGTTTATTTAACCATTGCAATATGTAGTGAGTCTGCTCTGTGCATTCACCTTGGGGAGTCCTGTTGGAAAGGGAAAGTGAAGTAAAGAACTAAAGATAGGTCACCGAGGAAAGATAGGGGAAACATGACCCATTAGCCTCAGTGGTCAATGCCATGAAAGGAGTGCAGCAGGCAAGGTCTGGATCTGGGTTAGTATTTTCCAAAGCATACGCATGTGGTGTGCAAGTGCATATAGGTGGGCGTGGTATCAGCTGGGCTAGAGGGCCATTGTTAGCTATGGGTGATCATGTACTCTGAAGCTTCATTTCTGATGTTGACAACAGGGTTCATGCCTGGTGGCAGTCATCCATGTGTTTGGAGGGAGGGACCACACAGGGCAACAGTGACACTGCACCTGCTCATTCCACTTCCTGGGCTTGTTGCATCCTTCAGGTTACTGCTACAAGCTTTCATTCTACTTAGCTTTATGTAATTTGTGAATTATATTGTCTTGTTTTAACTGACTCTTACATAGAGATTCTTGCAAGGAAACCACAGAATGAAGAAACACAGTGATATTATTTAGAAACTACTAAAGTGAACCTTGTGCCTGCTGTGATCTCACTATTTTACAAGGTGCCTCAAAATTAGGGATTATCAGAGAGGGACTGTGACACAGACATGCCTGCTTATTACTTAATCTGATGAAACTGTGTGGTATCATACTGTTTAGCGATGAGCAGCATTATCCAAAAGATATGTGAAAGGATTGGAATGTCATAAACAAAAACACTTGTAAATACTGTCTTTTGGTTTTACTTCTATAGTATGTATTTATTCAGTTTGGTTTTTTGGGGTAGGGTCTCCCCCTGTAGGCTGACCTGGAATTCACTGTGTAGTCTCAGGGTGGCCTCAAACTCACAGTGATCCTCCGACCTCTGCCTTCTGTGTGCTGGGATTAAAGGCCTGTGCCACCACACCCAGCCCTAGTATGTATTTTAAAATGAATGCACTTTAGCAACACATTGTTTATCAATAAGTAGAAAGCATGCATGGCAAGAAGTTTTTCCTGGTAAGAGTGCTGTGCTGAATTTTACGTAACAAGGTGTCTGATAGAGCTCTAGGTCAAAAATTGATGTAAGCTTCAGTTAAATAAATGTGTTTAGGGCAAAGAACCCTGAGGGAAATAGGTTGCAGCAGGTGTGCTTTGTGAGGTGCAGTGGCAGATGGCAGTAGATCACTTCCTCCAGTGTGCTGGGAGAAATCTGGCTCCCTTCCTCAGCATGTGTGGTGCTGGTAGGATGTTGTGTGCCTGACATAGCCACCTTTAATGTCCCAAATCACTTTCTTTCCTGGTTCTTCCTGCATGAACTGCCAGTAGCATAGGAGCCCAAGAGCTAGTTAGTGTGGCCATGGAGAAAACAGGGGGAGGGTTGTGAACAAGCAGGGATTTAAAAATCTTGTCTTAATTGGGGTTTCGCCTAGTCATTTTTTTATTGTTTGCTTACTTTGCCTCTGTAGGAGGCGAGCCACCCACGTGCCATAGTGGCCTTGTCTGGACCTCACTGTGCTTCTTCTCCATTCTAGCTTTGGTGAGGGCTCCTTTGTGGTCATGGCCTTCAAAACGAACTTTCATAGTTCCACAAGTTTCATGGAGTGTAACGTAGCACTGTGATTTAACAGTTGAGAAGGGTGGAGGTACAAAGTGAGCCTATGAAGTGTGAACTCTGAAGAGATTAAAGTTTAACAAGTTCTGATCGAAATTGTTTCAAAATCAGCAATCCATTTCTCATGAATTAAACTATGGAATGCAAGCTAGCCTTGTAGCTCACTATCACATCTGAAGACAGGCTGTTGAACACTAATGCAGCACTGTTTGGGAGCTGGGTTGAACTGAGCTGGGCTGGGGAGCACCTTGGTCATGGCGCCTCTGCTGTTCACAGGGTCTAGGAATGCTCCCCAGGTGTATCACAGGTAGACACTCAGGTTGTTGCTATTACACATGGTGGCAATGACTTAGGAAGTTTCCTTGGTGAGGTCACTAAATACACAAATGAAAGGAATATTGTGAACACATAAAGTTGGAAAAACTGAATTTGAGAACACTGAGTACTTTGTTTTCCTTTTCCTCAGCATCAGCAATTTGGGGTTGGCGGCTGGACGTTGAGTTCCACATCCTCCTATCAATGCACTGCCAATGGTAAGACTGCCTTCCTGTCAGCATCCTTGTAGCCGGGCTTAATTAAGAGTCTTTGAGAACTTTAACACTTCTCAATTATTTGACAAAATACATGTTTCTAAATAAGTGTCTGGTTTTAAAAAGTAATTAAAGTTTTAAGTATTCAGTAAAACAAGCCCCTCTTTGAAAGTTTCATTTTCTGTGGTTTTTATGGTGATTAGTATGAATAGTCATGGCCTTGGCTTTTGTCAGATGAACTATATTTGTGAGTAGCATTTTCTTACCAAAAACCTAAATAGTGGGCTGGAGAAATGGCTTAGCAGGTAAGGCACTTGCCTGCAAACCTTTAAGGATCCAGGTTCGATTCCCTGTGCCCACGGAAACCAGATGCACATGGTGGTACATGTGTCTGGAGTTTGTTTGCAGTGGCTAGAGGCCCTGCCATGCCCATTCATCCTCTCTTTCTCAAATAAATAAAAATATAATATATTTAAAAAATTGAAATAGCTCTTCTGAGTTTGTCCATCATTTTTAGTACATTTGGGGCACAGTGCTCATCCTAATATTGTTAGTTAATGTAGGGTTAGGTGTGTAAGGTTCTCCACCTTGGGTTAATGAATGTCCTTAGGGGGGAGCCTTTCTTACCTGTAGACAGACCTTTAGAAGCCCTTCATTGGAGTACCTCAGTGTCCACGCTGTCGGAGCCTGGCCTGGTTTCATCTGAGGAACAAGGACTCTTGCTTGGCATGTTTGATAACTTGTAAAATTTAGATGATGGAATTGGATTGAATTTCTAAGACTTACTCTAATTGTAGGCCAAACAATCTCATCAACTAGAGTCCACATGATTTTCTATTACACAATGTAACTGTGTGTTTTGAGATCAATCAGTATCAGAGAATAAATTTTGTCCTGGTGTTGAAACTGAACTCCAGACTTTGCACGTGCTGCCATTAAATGAGCACATGCCAGCCCCCCCTTACGTGTATGCCAAAGTAATTAAGCAGTAGTTTCTTCCGTGAAGAACATGTAGTACATTGCAAAACTTTGTTGTTGTTGTTGTTTTTTTTGGGGGGAGGGGTGTTTCGAGGTAGGGTTTCACTCTAGCCCAGGATGACCTGGAATTCACTATGTAGTCTCAGGGTGACATTGAATTTATGGTGATCCTCCTACCTCTGCCTCCCCAGTTCTGGGATTAAAGGCATGTGCCACCACGCCTGGCGTTTGTTTTTTTTTTTTTTCTTTTTATTTAATCAGATTTTAAGTTTGAACATTAAACCAACAAGATGTAGGAACTCTGACCTATAGAATTTGGGAAAAAAATGGTAGACATATCAGCCCGAAATAAAAACATATTTGAAGTTTAGCAGGAAGAGCACGAGTCAGCGAGGGCCTGCGAGCTTGGTGGAGCGGTGGCTCGTGCTGGAGACTCGGTGTTGGTCCGGTAAGCGGGCTGCTTTAAAGAGCGCCACTGTGGTCTTCTGAATTCTTCAGGCTGGTAGTTAAAACAGGCTGTTTTACTTTCTCCCCTCCCCTGTCTCTTTGCTGCCTTCCCTTCTCCTTTCTTCCTCTGCATTCTCCTCTCCCCCACCAGTTGGTAAGAGAGGGTGGATTCAGAAACCAGCACAAGAGATGACTGAGTTTCATTATTTAGGAACAGCTCCATTCGTTCTTTAGCCATTGTTCGGTCCATTCTGTAGAGCATTGCTATGAGGAGTGTCTGCTGTTCTTTCTGCTTGAAAGTTTTTCCGTCATTGGAGTCTTCCTTGTGGTCCTCCTTTCCCTGTAGCCAGCAGAGAGAGGCCTGCTTGGCACCCAGCTCATGAGAGTGGTTTCATTTAGCTGCCACAGGTAGTCTTACTTCAGTTTGAAAACAGTTTACCAACTGTACATCAAACCACTTCAAACACTTAAACCCCCATTAAAAAAAAAACAAATACATTAGCCAATTTTGTTGACAATCTCTGAGATTACGTATGTCACCATTATAAAAGTCTAAGGCTACTGTTCATCATACATGTTCTTCATATGTACTGGTTAGTGTTAGATAAAGAGGGCCAAAAGGCAAAATAATAAAACTCGATCAAAAACTGCACAGTCTAGCTGAGGACCCTGAAACTTCGTACATATTGCACACTAATGTCCTAATAAATGTAGGCACGGTCTAGAATGGTGGCTTTCGTAGGGAACCTCAAATAGACCTCCATGTTCCTAGTTGAACATCCAGACTTTCTGAATTTCTGCTTGCTGAGATTTCTGTTGTTGACCATCAACTGTGGCCTAAAAATACTAAATCATAAATTCTAGAAATAAGGCATTACCTACTCTTAACTTGCATGCTTTTGGGAAGAGCATAGTAAGATTGACTAGTTCTCTTCTGTCCTGCCTGGGGTGTGTCCAGAGTGTCCATACTATACTATGCCATTGGCTTCCCAGTCACTTAGTAATCAGGTTATCAGACGAAGTATGAACAGTCTCAAAGGGTATGTGTGCAAGTCATTCTTATTTGACTTAATGATGGCCTCCAAGGAGGCTAATGGTGCTAGGGAGCATCACTGCAGGGGATGCAGGGAAAGTATGGTGCATGTTGGCTTGGTACAAAGATGAGGAGGAACATCTGACATCTGGTCTAATGGTGGTCACCGTGGTCAGTATTGCCCTCCCACTCTCCCACACTCCCCACCCCCCACCTGCCCTCAGTCCTGTCCTTAGCATAAGCCCAGGAGCAGTTGTGGTACCTGTTTGTCCTCATTGTTCCCTGATGTCCATTCATGAGCTAAACTCTCGTTGCTCACAGCTATACACACATAGCTAACTCTCAGGTTGTGACTCTAATGACCATGATTTACAGCTGCTTTCTACATGTATTGGTTCATACTCCTCTCAGGAATTTTCTCATTGAATGAGGAAGATTTATTGGCTAACAGGCTGTTATTATTTTGACTTTTTATTTTCATTTCAAGCATGTATCAAGAAAATACAAGTTCACCTCTGCTGAGGCATCAGTCGCCAGTCTCCCACTCCTGCCTCGTCCTTGATTTCTGGGAGGTTGTTAGCACACCACACAGTTTTATTCATAAGCGTGTCAGCATTAAAAGACCCACACTACTACATAACCACAGTGCCATCATCATACTTTAAAGATGACAATTTTCATTTGAGAAGGATTCTAAATACACGTTAATATTCATATTCAGAACCACATAATAAAGCTTACCATCTTCACCATTGTAAGTGCTGACTAAGCAGTGGTAGTGCATTCACACTGCAGAGCAGATTTCTACAAATTCATCTAACATTTCTCCACTTTCAGTAGCCCCTGGTAATAGCCTCCTTTACTTTCTGCTCCTGGAATTTGACTAGGTAGTTCATGTAAGTAACATTGCAACAACACTATTTGTCTCTAATCATCATGTTTCATTTATCATGTATGGTGTCCTGAAGTACACCATGTCGGAGCATTATTTCTCTTTTAAAGGTTGAATAATATTACATTGCATGCACACAGCATATTTTCTCTCTCTGTGTATTGATGTATGTATGTATGTATGTATGTATGTATACATACATACATACATACATACATACATACATACATTGGAGATAGGGTCTCACTGTAGCTTAGGCTGAACAGGAACTTTGTAGTTTCAGGTTGACCTCGACTTCACAGTGATCCTCCTACCTCTGCCTACTGAGTGCTGGATTAACGACATTCCTCAGCATGTCAGTTGGGTGGATATTATTATTGCTTCTACCTTTTGGTTCTCACGTAACTGTCCCTTTGAGATCCTGACTGCAGTTGTAAAGAAGTTCTGTTCAGAACTTTACAGAAGTAAAGTTTGAGTTACGATTTTCAGATGATATGGTAATTTTACTTTTTTGAGAAACTTGTAATGTCCATATAGCTGAACCATGTTGCCTCCCCCCCACCTAATATCATAAGGGATTGGGTTTCTTGTCTCAGATAGCATTTTCACTGTCTACTGTTGTTTTAAATTATCTATTCACACACACACAGGCATGCATAGAAAGAAACAGTGGGAAAGTTATGGATGCACCAAGACCTCTTGCCATTGCAGATGAGCTCCATATGCATGCATCTTTTTATGCATTTGGCTTTGTTGTGGTTGCTGGGGAATCAAACCCAGGCTGCCAGGCTTTGCAAGAAAGCCCCTTGAACCACTGAGCTTCCTTCCAGACCACTGTTAGAGTCAGAATGTCTCCTAGGCTCTAGGTCTATTCTTAGAGGCATTAATCTTTGAGCATGATCATTGTTGGCCATGGTCTCTGTGAACCTGTTATTTGTGAGTCTGGACAAAATGTTTATTATAGATGAAGGTCTTCTAGACTGGAATGTTTGTAAAGATACTCAGTTACCCTCGCCCAGGTCTGTACAGGAAAAGCACACTAAGTGCCTGGCATCTTGCTACCAGTCACTGAGTTCCTCCCTAGATTCCTGGAAGGTGGGAGTTTTTAAAGTGACACAGAGCTTGTGGATTTGGACATATGACATTTTTATTGTTTAGTGGTTTTATTGTTATTGATGTCAGATTGTCTTGGATGAAGGTGCCTTTTCAGGTTGACTTCCAAGTTTTTTTTTTGAAGTACCTCCAGTAGGCCTTCCCAGTGCCCTTGCTGTCTGCTTCCTTCTCTGGCACTCAGATCAGCTCTGCCCCAGAAATCCTGACTGTTTAGTTACAGGAAGGACAGAGCCTTAGTCTGCTTCTGATTGGGACACAATGTGAGTGTTGTTTGTCTACACCTGTATGCACATGCCTGTGGAGGCCAGAGCTTGTGAGAGTCTTCTTACTCAGTAGCTTTCATTTTATTTTTGAGACAGGGTCTTTTGATCAACCAAAGTCACTGATTTGGCTAGCCTGGCTAGCCCTTGAGCCCAGGCGTCCTTTTGATTTTGCCTCCCTTGGGATAACAGGTACGTGCTGGCATTCCTGGGTTTTCCCATGAATGCCAGGGATGTGAACTCAGATCCCTATGCTTTTGCAGGAAGCACTTTACTGAGCTGTCTTCCTGGCCGTAGAATTTTATTTTTAAAATGTCGCTGCTTTTTCTCATGATGAAAAAAAGAAACAAACCTCTTAATCATATTCACACAAGTTTGCTTCTTTTATATATTTACACATGAAATGAAATATGTAATATAAATTAGAAAATGTTTTAAAACTATAATGGAAATAAAATACCAGCATATTAAATATCAGTAATGGGGGCTGGAGAGATGGCTTAGCAGTTAAGGCACATGCCTGAGCAGCCAAAGGACCCAGGTTTGATTCTCAAGGTCCCATGTAAGCCAGATGCACATGGTGGCGCATGCACCTGAAGCTCATTTGCAGTGGCAAGAGGCCCTGGCGCGCCCATTCTCATATACTCTGTCTTTCTCTCCCTCTCTCTGTCTCAACTACATAAATAATAAAATCTTTAAAAATTTCAATAATCACATTATCACATTAATGTTAGTTATAATTGCTGTATTAGTACTTATATGTTAATAATATAAATAGTACATGTAACCATATAATTATGATTAATAAGTTAACCATATATATGCCTAGTATTTAATTATAATTTATAAGAAATAGATATAATATAAAATGTAATTATATAATAAAATGGCACACAGTTAAGCATATGAAACAATATTGATGATTTTGAGATAGAATCTTAGGCTATATCCCAGGCTGGCCCTGATTTACAATTTTCCTTCCTTAGCTTTCTGAAGGCTGGTATTCCAACAGCATGTCAGTTCCCCTGGCTATGCACGTATACATACATTTCCATATATGTATGTACAGTTAAACAAGTATCACCAAAACCATTACTGAAAATAGATATTTAATGTTCCCCTTCTGCCTTGTTTCACTGAAATTGTTACCATTATGCTTCGTGTCCTGTCCGTCCATCCCCCCCTCCCCCCCCCCCCCGCCCCGAGGTAGAGCCTCTCTCTAGCCCAGGCTGACCTGGAATTCACTATGTAGTCTCAAGGTGGCCTTGAACTCACACAAATCCTCCTACCTCTGCCTCCCGAGTGCTGGGATTAAAGGTGTGTGCCACTATGCCTGGCTTAGTGTTAGGTTTTTGTGGTGGTTTGATTCAGGTGTCCCCCATAACTTTGGTGTTCTGAATGCTAGGTTCCCACATGATGGAGATTTGGGAATTAAGCAGTGTATTGTTGGGGACAGTCTTATGGGTGTTATAGCCAGTATCCCCTTGCCAGTGTTTGGCACATTCTTCTGTTCCTGTTGTCCACTTGATGTTGGCCAGGAGGTGATGTCCACCGTCTGCTCATATCATCGTTTTCCCCTGCCATCATGGAGCTTCCCCCTTGAGTCTGTAAGCCAAAATAAATCTTTTCTTTTTTTCCCAAAAGCTTCTCTTGGTCAAGTGATTCTGCCAGCAATGCGACCTGACTGCAGCAGTTTTAAAGGTCCCCTCTCCCCAGTCTTGAGAGAGAAGGCCCCACTATATAGCTGAGACAGGCTTGAATTGACTGAAATCTTACTGTGTAGCTCAGGATGACCTTGAATTCACTGTGTAGTCCAGCCTCGCCTCACATTGGTATGGCTTTTTGTGCCTCAGCCTCCCAAGTCTGGCATTGTAGACATAAGCCACCCTGCTCAGCTTGGTTCACAGTGTTTAGAGTAAGTTCTCTTGCATGTGACCTTACCCTTCAGCTTGTTAAGTAGTTGGTTCCATTTGCTTTGCTTTTAGAATTTAGAATTTTTAATTTTAAAAAGTTTAATTTTTTTTTTAACAATACTGCTCCAAAATGTGTCGCTCTGGGGCTGGAAAGCTTACTTAGTGGTTAAGGTGCTTGCCTGAAAAGCCAAAGGACCATGGTTTAATTCTCTAGGACCCATGTAAGCCAGATGCACAAGGTGGTACATGTATCTGGAGTTTGCTGTGGCTAAAGGCCTTGACATGTCCATTCTCTCAAATAAATAGAAAAGCAAGCAAGTAAATAAATTAATAAAGTATGCCACTCTGTTAGCAGTCACCCCAGTAACTGATAAACTACTTGGTGTGATTCTTTGAAATTTTTGATGTCTTTCACCAAGAATTTGAAAAGAAAAGTGTTTCTGAGCTGGCCGTGGTGGCACATGCCTTTAATCCCAGCACCTGGGAGGGAGGCAGAAGTAAGAGGATCTCAGTGAGTTCGAGGCCACCTTGAGATAACATAGGTCAGCCTGGAGTAGAGTGAGACCCTACCTTGAAAAACCACAAAGAAAAAAAAAAATAAAGAAATGTGTGTTTTTTAAAAGTAGCAGCAATTTGTCTTGTTCATTGTAAAAATGCAAGCAGAGGTATGTATATGGATAGCATTTTTGAGATCACTTCTAACTCTGGATGAGAAACTGTGCCACTGACCTGGCTTCTGTCTTGCCTGTCTCTCTCTCTCTCTCTCTGAAGTGTTCCAGACAGACTGTCCATGCACAGGAGAGGAAAGACAGATGGAGCAAGTTCCAGTGTGGGTGTAGAGGAAGTGAGAAGTGAAAGATACAGAGGCAAGCACAAGGCGCTTTAATGAAGAGTGTCCTGTGTGGGCAATTTGCGCTCAGCTTGTGAAGCCCCAGGTGTGGTGGAGGATGTTCAAGGCTGCCGGGCTGTTTTCCCATCAGCACTACTTACTGTCGGTGTTAAGCTGCGGGGAGATTGCTGCCCTGCGACTGTGCCACCCTGGTGGCAGTCATCCAGTAGTAAACTGCTTGGTGTGGTTCTTTGATATCTTTCACCAAGAAGTTAATTATACTAGAAGAGTCGATAGAGTAAGTTATAACGTGTTCAGGCCATGGGTAACACCCCTAGGAGCTGTGGCTGAAGAGGTAGTTTTCCCTCACCCCCCCACAAGGGGCCATGATCCCTTTCACTGCCTGCTTCTCCACTGTCACATCTGTGCACTGATCTGTCCTGTTCATGGTAAGGAGGAGGTTCACTGCCATTCGTCGTGTTTTATCATTCCCTGTCATGTGATTTTGAAGTGTTAATGGGGGCTGAATGTCCTGTCCTTGTGACCAGTCCTGTGATAAGTATTCATCCTGATTGTACGCCTGTGGAGAGCTGAATTTTCAAGTCTACAGTGAGGTTGCTAGAGTTTAACATTTTCTTTAAGTTTTTAAACAAGTGGTAAACACAAACAAAATGTGGGACATACAGAAATGGAGTTGTATTTAATGATTTCCTGTGTTTATGCTGTTTAGATTGTTAGGGGTGTGAGGATAAATTAATTGAATTTGAAACAGAACCTGAGACATTGTGTCACATTAGATACTTTCACTTCATATTAAATGCAGTGGAACTTGGGATAAATGAATGATGGGAGTAATTTTAAAACTGTTTGGGCTTTGAATACTTTGGGCATTTCTAAGTTCTTTGCCTAGGCAGTGTTCATTCTCCCAGGACTAAAATATTGCTCAGTTCTTAGCTCAGCCCAGACAGTGAGAACAAAGATGGGTACATGAACAGTTAGTGGAGTCACAGTTGAGGAAGAGATGTTTTATTGTTGAAATGTTTATTTATTTTTTGAAATTTCTCTTATTCTCCACACTGTACCTGTCAGGTGAGTCCCACTAGCTTCTGATCATTTAAGACTGGGTTGACTGTGTTAAACCCAGCCAACTGACCATGCAATTTGAAGCTGACAGCTTTTCCTTCATAGGTACCTTGAAGCCCCTGGAGACCATTTTTCCACTCCTCCTCCCTACCTTCTTATTCATTGATCTTCCCTTTGCCTACTAGTGCATTGTTTAACTTTCTTGCTCAAAAGAGAAATTAAGACACTCACATTAGTGTTTAAATTAAAGGACTTTGATGCCGCTCTTATTACCTGGATTTCACTTTGGCTTCTCCTCAGCTTCTGTCCTTGGGATTTCAGTTGAATTCAGGTGAAATATATAGAGCCTAGCGTGGAGGATAGGTGTAGTTGAGTACACAGAGCAGTGCTCTCAAGAGCAAGAATGGACGATGGCTGAAGGAGCCATTGCAGGGAGACACTGTCAGCAGGTTGAGAGTGACCAGAGGAGCCACTGAGCCAACCCACGCATTTAGGCAGGCTTTATACTAATGTGAAGTCCTCGGATGACTTTGCTGATGGTCTTTTTCCTGTTCAGGTTTTTGACTGGTCCGTTCTTTTGACCAGTAACCACGCAATTGAGCAGTTTAGAAATAGCTTGTCTTAAATGAAATAAAAAACAAGTGAATTTATGAAGATAGCTGTGATTTACCTGGGGACACTGCCTGCCTAATGCACAGGCTGCAGCAAAGCCTACTCGCTCTTTCTCCTGCTGTCTAACCTGTAGCTGTCCTTTCACATGGGAGTTTAGTTGTAGTTAATTAATTATTCGTGTGTGTGTGTGTGTACCTACATCAGAAGCGTCTGTGCTACAAGCTTCAGGGTCCCTTGCTGCTGTCCATGAACACCAGACTAGCTGTGCCGGCCAGCTTGCGTCCCACCGGCTTGTGAAGCTGAACGTCAGGGCAGCAGGCTTGCGAGGCAGCCACTTCACTGCTGAACCGGCTCGCAGCCGCTCCTCTTCTCGTTCACGGAGGGGCAGATGTGAAGGCTTCTCTCTCCTGTCACGTGGTATTGTGGGGGCCACTGTGGTATTTCCCCCTTTCTTTTCTCATTGTGTATTTTACTATGCACACCAAAGGTAAGGTCTGAGGGTGATTCTCAAAGATAAATTCAAGCCAGCCTACACAATATCCTGACGTGATATTGTTAGAAAGCAGCACTGGACCTTCTTTCTACTCACCATCTCATAAAACCCTCAACTTTCCTTTTTGGAAAAGATAGATGGTCTTTACCCCGCTTTCCCAAGCTTGATGTGAATAAAAGTGTCTCCTCCATTTTCTGCCATTTCTTGGAAATGGTGGTGTTAGGCCAGAGGCCTGCAGTTGCAGCTCCAGCTTTTCCAGCCTGCTGGTGGTCTGGGAGAAACCAGCTTCTGCCACCAGCACCAGCAGCGTCTACCAGCCACTCCTGGCCAGCCGGGGCGGTTTGAAAGACTCTGCATCGAAGTGAAGTTTAGATCATTTGAAACAAGCTAAAGATGCAGCTCAGCGAAGGGCACCCTGCTGGGTTCAATGCTGTGAGGCCTCCAGGCCTTTCCGTGAGGGCCCTGCTCACTCTTCAGGGATTGGTGCTTTCTTCTGGATTTTACGATTGTATTTTCTAGTTCTGTGAAGAGTATCTTTGAAATTGTGACCAGAGTTACATTAGTTCTGTAATATTGAATTACTTTTGGTAGTACAGTAATTTTCACAACATTAATTCTTCAGTCCACAAGTATGGGGGGGGGCTTCTCATGTTCTACAAGTTCCTTGTATGGAAGGGTCTTTCCCTTCTTGCTCAGGATTATCCCAGGGTGGTTTTGGTTTTTGATTTGTGGATGGGATTGTTTCCTAGATTTCTTTCCAGCATGTTTGCTGTTGATTTCTGTCTCAATGTTTATTTTGTATCCTGCCACTCTGGTTCTAAGAGTTTCTTAATAAGGATAATTTGATGTCCTCCTTTACTATTTTGTATCTGTTTTGTTTCTCATGTCTTACTGCTCTAGCTAAGGTTTCCAGCACCATACTGAATAAAAGTGGAGAAAGTGAACCCTTTTGTCTTATTTCTGATTTTAGTGGAAGGCACTGCCTTGAACCTTTCCCGATTTAGTTAATGTTGGCTCTGGGCTCGTCATACATTGTCTTTAATACACTATGGTGAGTTAGTTCCTTCCATTCCTGGTTTTGTCAAGGCCTTTATCATGAATGATAATGAATTTTGCCAAAAGCCTTTTCTGCATCTATTGAAATAACCACATGATTTTCTATCCTTTAGTTGATTCATATGATATATTACACTTATTTATGTGTATTAAATCAGCCCTGAATCTGAAATGAAATGAACTTGATCACAGTGAAGGATCTTTTTGATGTGTTCTTGAATTCTGTTTGCAGGTATTTTATTGAAGATTTTTTTTGTATGTTCATATCTTGTCTATATCCAGTTTTGGTTTCAAGGTGATATTGGCTTCATAAAAGGGGTTTGGTAGCTTTTCTTTTCTTTCTTTCTTTTTTTTTTTTTTTTTTGATTTTTTGAGGTAGGGTCTCACTCTGGCCCGGGCTAACCTGGAATTAGTCTCAGGGTGAACTCAAACTCACATGACAATCCTCCTACCTCTGCCTCCTGAGTACTGGGATTAAAGGCGTGTGTCACCATGCCCAGCTAGCATTCCTTTCTTTTCTCTCCTTTCTCTTCCTCTCTCTCCCCTTCTTCCCCGCTCTTCTTCTCTTCTTTCTCTCTCTCTTCATCTTCCCCCACCCCCTCAGTAGTTTGGGAAAGATGGGTGTAAGTGCTTCTTTGAAGATGCAGTAGAATTTAGCAGTGAATCCATCTGGACCTGGACTCTTTTTCTGGCGCGTGGGGGAGGGGGTGGTTGTTAAGTACTTTAATCTCGTGGATTGCTGAGGCTGTTTTAAGTTGCATATATCTTCTGGTTTTAATTTGTTAGCTCATATAGTTCTAGGACTTTATCCATTTCTTCTATATCCTCCCTCCCCTTTTTTTTTTTCAGTGTGCTCCCTAATGATTCTGTACGTACATTGGAATCTGTACTCGCCTGCTTTCCTGTCACTGACTTTTCTTGTGTCCTCGTTCTCCTTTTGTCAGTTTGTGTGGGGCTTGTCGTTCTGTCTCCACTGCAGTGCTCTCTTCCCTGACCTGCATTACTTCTTCTCTCTACCAGTTCTGTGTTTGGATCGCTTTGTTTTTCTAGGACTTGTAGGTTATTTGTTTGAGA